>NC_141040.1:40537500-40760000 GCF_052040795.2 Danio rerio
TGCGGTTTTGCGTGATCATGGATTATTATGTGTAAAAGTGCAAAAATATCATTCATTTATTCATGCATGACAGCGATTTACACTTCCCTTTAAAAAAGTACACGTTTTTCTTGTCATGACATGATGTATGGAGGCGCTGAGGAGCAAAGTTCAGTCATGTCAAAGACTGACAGCCAGATGCTTTCATATGGACGTTGAGACCCTGTTTATTCATTTTCCAAAACAAATGACATTTAATTTGCTTTATACAGTTGGCCAATACAATGTTCTTTTTATTTTTAAACACTGTGACATTGCTCTAAACATGTTGGATAAGCAGGGTAAACTTGACAATGATTTTAATCCTAAGAGAATGATTTTAATCCTAAAATGAAGACTGATTATTAAGGTTAAGCAAACAAGTATTAATGGAGTGAGTGTTGAGAGTTTTGATCAGTATAGGTATTTGGAAACTGTTTTAGATAATAAACTGTTCTTTTCTGTTAATACTAATATTTTGTGTAAGAAGGGACAACAAAGACTATACTGCTTACAGAAATTAAGAAATTAAAACACTCATGTGAATGTCTTACAGTTCATACTTTCAGTCACTGTTATCCTTTTCTTTGCTTTGTTGGTTCAATTCTCAAAGTGTAAAAAATAAGAGTTGTTTGGAGAAAATTGTGAACCTAGGAGGAAAAATAACGGAGAAAACAGATGACCATGGTTCAGTTATACCATAGACAAGTTTTGAGTAAAGCTCAGAGTATTCTGTTAGATGATTCCCATCCTAAGCACCACGAGTTTTATCTTCTCCTTTCTGGTATTCGATATAGAACTTCTATTAGTCAAACAAATCGGTTTAAACATTTTTATTCATCCCCTCAACTGTAAAGTTTTTTTAAATTTAGGGTAGAACTTATTGTACAATGTGCTTTTGTGTATTATGTGTGACATGCTTGTATGCTGTAACCAAATTGTCTTCGGGAAATGAAAAAAGACTGACTGACTTCAATGGTGTTTCTTTCATTTTCCGATTCGCTATTATGTTTTACCCGAATGAAGAGTGAGATCCCATGACATTCTATAGCCCTATGTGAATAAAAAAGCATATGCTGTCCTTAGTGCCATCATCTTGAACTTATTGAGTGAATAGAAAAAAGATACAAAATGATATATGATGAGGTTATTTATTTTGTTGTTAAGTGAAACATATTTGTGTTTGCTGATTTTATATAAATGAATGTATTTCTCTCACAGAAGCACTGCAGGTAAAAAAAAAAACTGTCAAGATCAAAGCAACTCAAAAAAAGATAAAAGGGCTCCCCCAAAGGCCACAGTATAGTTCGTACACTGTGTGGTGTGTATAATGGAGCTATTTATGAATGTATAAGTTCAGCAAAGTTTCAAATACCAAAGTGAACAAACACATTTATTGTCTGCTAAAAGAAAGATTCTGAACTGCCTGAAAAGTACCTCAGCTTTATTTCCTGCACAAATCTATGTAAGGATTGTAATAATTTGCGTAATGCTAATCAATTGGATGATGACTTGCACTCAAATTAAAATAAATGTCAATGGATATAAAATTGGTGAAATCTTTGGAGTTGAATTTCAGATATGTTAACTGACACACACTGTAAATTGACAACATTTTGGACCATGAGACCAATCAGAGGAGAACAGGCTCATGGAAAAGTGGGGCTTAGAGAAAACAGATCCTTGAAGCAACAGTTTCAGACAATGTATATTATTATGTAAATTAAGCAACGTAAAATGTAAATTGACCTTGCATGTAAACCTACTGTAAGAGACTCCCAAAAACACCTTTTAAAATAGCACAACAAGCAGTTTAATGGTGATATCGACCCCCCCAAATACTAATGAATGTCTAATGTTAACATCCAAAAGAAGCTACAGGGGTAAGCTTGGTATGTTTTGAATACATTAGCCATGATAATCAATGCTTTTTAACTTTTTCCCTATTTTTATTTTATTTTATTTTATTTTTTTGAGTGCTTTGGAATGATGATTTTCTTGCAAACTTCTTGATCGAACCTTCCCCACCAACCCTGCTGTGGGAGGCCGTATCTGATCTTTTTCCCGCAGATTCCGTCAAAAGAGTCTTTCGATGGGATTAGGATTGTGCACACAGTTTTAGTTATCCCCAGCATGGTCCCATTGTGACTTTACCTCCTCGCTAATTAGCTTCCAGTGAGTTATGATAATAGGTAGCTAATTAGCCAACGTAATGAAGCTCTTCCCAGACCTCAGTGAGTTTATAGCTCTCGCAGAGATGCAAAAACTTCTCTTTCCAGCCGCAGCGGTACATTTAAGCAGCCTGATAACCACAGGGAAAGAGCTGGGATTTAACACAGATCCACTTCAAAGAGCTGATGACCTTTCTCAGATGATCCGTGCAGCTCCAGATAGCTGTTGTTTTGTACTGAAGATGCACATGCAACAATGAGCTGCTGCAGTTGTTCATTGAATTGGTTATATCCCATATTCGAATGTTTACTTGAATTATTTTATTCCAGAAAAACACAAAAAACATTAGCATTAATTAGTTGAATGTGGGGTCAGAGGGTCTGATCTTAATCGATTCACAGTCTATTTTTGCTATATCACTCCTCCTGGATATAATAGGCTAAATTATTGTTATAATAAAATCAAGGTCAAGTTAGTTCATCCTGCTAAGAGATTTGAGGGAATGTAAGAAAGTTTTATTCAGTTTTCACTTCTAAAAGAAATTATTTAAATTCTATTGTAAATGGTAACACTTTACAATAAGATTCCATTTGTAAATAAATAATTAATTCCTTACATTTATAAAGCACTTTTCTGGACACTCAAAGCACGTTTACACACTGGGGGGAATCTCCTCATCCACCACCAGTGTGCAGCATTCACCTGGACAACCATATTTGCCATCACACACCAGAGAGACAAAGTAATGAAGCCAATTATGATATGGGCATGGTTAGGACGCTAGGATGGAGGTCAGTGGGCAAATTTGGCTCTTTTCCGAAGAACATCCTGGGATTCTTAACAACCAGATGGCGCTCACTGAGCAGTATAGAGTCCCCATCAATATACTGGGGCGTTCGGACCCACACAGACCACAGGTTCTGCCGGTCTCATTAACACCACTTCTGGCAGCAATCTAGCTTTCCCTTGTGGTCTCCTATGCAGGTACTGACCCTTTTAGCTTCAGTGGGCGTCCATGTGAGAGTTGCAGAGAACTAGTTGCCGGCTACATGTTAGTCAATGCATCTACTAACATAATAAAACAATGAACAGTACATATATTATGGTATGTTTTAACATTTTGTTCATTTTAGCTTATTTTAACTGCTGCAACTACTGATAACAACCACAATAACAAGTTTTGATGTTAATGATGCATTAGTACAGTAAATGTTAAAATTAACATTAACAAAGATTAACAAATTCTGTACTGTTCTTTTTTACTTCATGTTAGTACATCAACTATTAAAAAACTTGTAGTGTGACTTTGTAAATTATAAAATTATTAAACATACTAAGTGAAAAACCTTGTAAAGCAATCGATACAGCTGAATTAAATTAATTAAAATTAAAATTAAGAAATAAGAAATTAATGATGACTGGCCATATAATTGTTAGAAAATAATGTGGCTGCACTGTGGCCATTACAATTCGGTTGTGCATTATTTTTTTGTTAACTGGTAATTTATACACTCAATGGGCTAATAATGCCCGTCTCAAGGTGTAAAAGAAGGGTATAAATAGTGGTCGGAGCCAGCTTTAAGTGGGTGGGGCTTGAGCTCCAATTGGGTGGGCCTTCGAGCTCCAAGAGGGCTGTACAAATTTGGAGTTTTTATTTATTTAATGTCTTGTACATGACACGTCCAATACTGTACTTTATGAATGTCTACACCTACCCCAACCCTAAACCCAACCTCACAGTAACCTGATGTGTTTTATAAATATCTGCTCCACCTACAACACCTAAACCCAACCTACTTGCGGTTTAAGTCCCTCCCACTTGGAGGTCACCTAAACTACTTGCAGTGTAATTCCTCCTACTTGGAGATCTTCGGGCTGCAGCGATACCTACTTGGAGAGTAATGGCCACATACTATACTAGTTATTAAATACTAATCCTATTTATTCACAGATACAGTTTTATATTCTGGTACATTTAAGCTATAATAAATGTGTGATTTAAAGAGCCTTCATAATCCTGCACTGTAAAAATATCTGTATTTTGTGGTTCACTGTATATTCAGTTAATTTACAGTTGTGATTGCAGCATTATGGGAGTTTTACCTCTGCCCTGTCGACTTTCGGTGTAGTAAATTCAACACTGCAAAATAAAAAAGCTACTTTTATTAGCATTTGTAGGTAGACTGAGACAAGACATTGTTTAAGAAATAATATAGACAGAAATAGGTCTATAAAATAACAGAAAATGTACTGGCAGTTAGTTACCAGGCTTTTGAACTGCAATTTATACAACAATTCTGTCTGGTTCTTGAATCTGATTGGCTGATAGCTGTGTAATATTCTGCCAGTGGCAGTTCTTGTACCGCCTCTTCACCCATCACCCTTGTGTATTACTCCGCCCACATACAGCGACAAATAGAGGACACTCTACAGTTTGACAAATATTGCAGCTGTTGGACAACACAATGTACTTTTGAGGCTTTTTAGTGGAGAATGTAGTTGTTTAGATTGCAACTATGCAGTTTATTTATAAGGATAGTCCCTATTTTAAAATATTTATCATTTCTGAGAGCCAGCGCGTCTTTGAGCAAAAACGGTTGACAATGTTCATCCACTAAGATGGTTACAGAGACCACATAATAAACCCCAAGAGAAAACCAGTGTAATTTCAAATTGCAGCTGATCAAATCATCATTAAACAGGTAAATGGCTTTCTAAGTCAATCTCTCTCTTTTGTGTTGTAGTGCTGTTTTTATAATATAATTATATTGTGATCTCCCGATTGCAACAGAGAAATACTGGGAAATCTCTGTAGACTGATAGCGTTTCATGACGTTTAGCCTTATAATCTTAAAATGTTAGCAAAATCACCTGTTTTGTCATCACTTTAGACAGTACGCCAGAGAGTCATTCAAATACTAGCTCTGATATTGCTCATTTACACCACAAACACAGACAATATATCACTTCAAACTATTAAAAATGTTAACAAGAGTCATTTTTCAAACTTTTCAACATCAAAAGCTTTTGGAGGAATGATCAATGACCATAATGCAATACAAAAGAATAGATAAAGTGAAGAAAAAAAATGTTTTACAGTGTGTACTGTAATCAAGACAAAATCACCCATGGCATACAGACAGAAACAACAACAGTTATTAATAGTTATGCTGCTATTCTCCAACACAGAGTACAGCAGTGTTTCGATATAGTTACACTGAAGACACTCCACTACCTTCGCCAAGTGAACTCTGTAGTTGCATTCAGAAGAGTGCACCATTATGCCATAATGAGCGGAGCTGTCAGAAAAAATTATATCTAAATTTTATTACGACCCACAACACACTCTCTGCCTCTTGCCAGAGCACACTACGAACTTGTAGAAATCGGAATAATGCAAGCCCGCTTTTATGATTCATATCGTTTATTATTATAGGAGAAGACACGGGCAGTTATCACACTAATTCAGCCGCAGAAATGATGAGGGAATTTGCTGGGACTGTGTGCGCAAGAGAAGAGGTGTGGAAGGATTAATTAGGCTTTGGTGCTCTTGGTTGCGGAGTATAATGATATGTGCTCATGCTGGTCAAGGATTACAGACTGTGATGGCATCTAACCATCTCATCCGACTTATTAATGCCCGACAACACCAAAAAACCTACACTGAGCTCCTGAACATACCTCCTCCAAACAATATGAAATGGTGACCTGCAGTTTTGGGTCTGTTATGGACAACACAGGCTCATTGTGAAAACATACCTCCGTATGCATTTCTGGAGAGTGCAAATTATGTAGCCATAGCTATGGATGCATTTAATCTTTAAAATGAAAGCTATCGGGTGGTAAGATGCCGCTGATGGCTTTTGATTTTTTTGTTTTTTTTAAACACTACTGGCTGGCCGCTTACCTCCATATGGATGGCTTTTTCGTTGTTACCAGTTTGCCCAGTAGCTCGCAATGTACGTCGGCGGACTTGAAACGCAAAGGAAAGTTGACCGCGATGACAAGGTTTGAGTCGGTTAAAAATGGTTCCAGAAAGCGGGAAAGACAAAAACAAAAGGCAAAAAAATAAAATAAAATAAAAATAAAATAGGCGGTGTGGTGGCGCAGTGGGTAGCATGTTTGGCTCACAGCAAGAAGGTCACTGGTTCGAGCCTCGGCTGGGTCAGATAGCGTTTCTGTGTGAAGTTTGCATGTTCTCCCCGTGTTCATGTAGATTTCCTCCGGGTACACCGGTTTCCCCCTCACAAGTCCAAAGACATGCGTTACAGGTGAATTGGGTATGTTAAAATCAACCGTAGTGTATGAGTGTGTGTTTAAATGGGTGTGTATGTGTTTCCTAGTGATTGGTTGCAGATGGAACTACATGGCAAAAAGTTTTGAATTGAAGTTAAATTTAAATCCCAATTATGATGTCAAGTCAAAATTGAAAGGTTAAAGCAGCCAAAATGAGAATTTAAATAGTCATACATATGACATATGCGTGTCTGTACAGCATTTGTGATGTGTGCTTAAATATTGTACTATGTAAAAATGATTATTTACTAAGTCAAATTGTGTAAATATAGGCCAAGACTTAAATGTGTCTAACTTTGCATACATTTAAACTTTTTATGCCCGATATAAGGCAGAATTAGCATTCCATACGTTTAAAATAGGCTCAGATTAGTCAGCCTTGTGCACAATACAGCCTTTCTGATGTACCCGAGGGACTCGAGTCTGCTTTTCCTTGTAAATAAATTCTGAAGTCTACAATCTGGACCAGCAGCAGGAGGCCGTGTAACTGAGAATCTGAAAGGTCCTTCTGACACTGTGAAAATGTGCAAATCAGATACGCAAACTCAGTCATACTTTGAGAAGTCACACTGAGCTGCACTTCACAACTAAGTTGCATGTGCAAGCAATATCACACAAAACAATTGCCGTGCCGGGTTTTCAGAATCTTTTTAGATGTTCTTGTTATTTTTTTAATATGTTGTTATTTTGTTAATATGTAATATATATATATATATATATATATATATATATATATATATATATATATATATATATATATATATATATATATATATATATATATATATATATTTAACAGTTAAAAGCTAGTTAATGTGCTAAAGTTATTAGTAACTAATAGAGTTACAGTATGATAACTAATACCTTAACTTTTCTGTATTTGATTTTAATGCGATAATAAGCACCTTTTGTAAAGCTGCTTTGAAACAATAATTATTGTCAAAAGCACATAAACAGATTGAACTGATTGAAAACATGTCTAAATTAATATTAATCTTATTTTATATAGATTTCAGCACTTACTAATACAAATGTAATGGATCTGTACTAACAATGATCAATTAATTATAATTAATAAATCCTGCTATGTCAATGAGACCCCATTGTAGAGTGTTTTGAAAGGTTAAAAAAAGTACAAAAAATAAAAAATGTTTCTGAACTCATATTTGAACACATACTTTATTGTTTGTAGTATTATCGTAGTAAACAAAATTAAAATAAATAATTTTAATAAAAATAAAGGTAACACTATTTTGATGGTCGATTTGAGTATTAGTAGACTGTCTGCTTAATATCGGCTGATACTGCTCCTTCAACAGACATTTAGCTGACTATAAGATACTTTGCAAGTACATTGGTTAAGTCAACTTACACCAACCATAACTCCAACCTAACAGTATACTTATAATCTAATGAGAATTAGTTGGCATGTACATGCAATGTAACTAAAATTCAACAAACGGACCATCAAAATAAAGTGACCAAAATAAAAATAATAATTGTATTGTTTTTTGAAATAAAATAAACAATAACTCAAGTAAAATAAAACCTAACACAAAGAATGGTTTTATTTTGAGCTAGTAGCCAAAGAAAATATTTTTACTTGAATCGTACCTGGCAAAAACTAAACAATAAACAAAACTAACTGAAAACTAACTCATTCAATAAAACTGATAATAATAATAATTATATATAATATATATATATATATATATATATATATATATATATATATATATATATATATATATATATATATATATATATATATATATATTATATATATATATATATATATATATATATATTAGGACTATGTTGTTTTGTGTTTCTGTGTGTTTGATTTGATTTCTAGATTGGTGGCGTGCCTTCAGCACCCTTATTTGAAACCCGGTAGAGAGTTGTCGGGGCCGCTGTCCATTCACTTGGCAGTTGGCCAGAGCCGCGCTCCAATTTGGGCATTATGCTTTGTTTATCATCCATACACTATTACTGACAACATTTACCACATCCATTCATTTGCATTTCACACTGATTGAACATACTGATACTGATATTTTGATTATATAGTTAAAATTGAGTTAAATAAATCTTCTTTTTGATTATACTTCACCTTGTTGTTTCCCTCACTATGTTACATTCCTGAGCCAGGTGTAACACTATATAAGGCTTGTTATGTTATGTAAATTAATTAATTAATTAATTAATTAATTAAAGGTTAATTGCCAATGCTTATAGGTTCCAAAAGGACATTTATCAAAATGTCATGAAGTCATTTAAGTAAATTAACTAGATTAAATTAAGACAAAAAGTCAGTACAAATGCATATTCTGAAGAAGGAGGATTCCTCAATTAAGGACATTAAGCTGGAGAAAGAATAAATCCCCAAGCGTCCAGTGCAGCAGAATCTCCAGCACAGCTGTCATAAAGTATGCTGACAAGTGTCACTGGGGAACAGAAGCTTTGCACCAAGTATCTCTGTATAGGAACTATAGTGTTCTAGTGTTATACTCAGCAATTCTCTACCCCAAATTATCCAGCAAAACCAACCATCAGCAAGGAAAGGTAATTATATATACACGTTTGCATAGTATATGATAAAATAGTGAAAGATGTGATGTTTCTTTAGGTAAAACCTGCCATATAAATTATTAGTGTAAAGAAGAAGAACATTGATCCCATTAAGATGTACATTAGAGTATTTCATTCATTCAATCATTCATTCATTCATTCAATTATTCAATCATTTTCCTTAGGCTTAGTCTCAAATTTATTCCCTGCCACAGCCGACTGAACCACCAACTAATTCAGCGAATTCCCTTCCAGCCGCAATCCAGTAGTGGTAAACACCTATACACTCTGGCAATCACACACACACAGTCATGCACTATGGCCAATTTAGTTAATCCAATTCACCTACAGTGCATGTCTTTGGAATGTGGGGGAAACCTGAGCACCCGGAGAAAACCCACACGAACAAGGGGCAACCATGCAAAATCCACACAGAAACACCAACTTGTTCAGCCAGGACTCAAAATAGCGACATTCTTGCTGTGAGGTGACAGTGCTTACCACTGAGCCACTGTGCCACACTGCCAGAATTTGAATATTTTGCAACATTTTCTGTACAATATACTGTATACAATACATAATAGTACATTACACATATTTATATAAAACCATCCTTCTTAATTAAGTATTTTTATTTATAAAAAATTGTATTGAAAAATATTGACATTTAAAGCATTCTTCCATCAAAAATGTGATTAGTCCATATCTTACTGAAAGATCAGGGTCATTCAACCAAATAATGAAATCTTTACTCTTCTAAAGCTGGATTCATATGTTGGCCTGGAGCTGTGTCGCACACCTTAGCTGAGTGCGCATACCTTATGAAAGGACGAGGCTTTTATACTTGACGCGTTCGCCGCTGAAATATTTTTAAAACGACAGGGGGAGGTAAAAAAAAAATCGACCATCAAATCAGACGGATAAACATAGAAGTAGGAAGTTTCCGGAACTACGTCATATCATTAATATCAATAAAGAATTTTTTTAACTAATTATTTTTATTAACTATTTTAATGATTATAAGATTTTTTAAACCAAACTTTGATGCATCACTTGCTATTGTTCATATCTCAGACAGTTCAACCTATTGAAGTTTATTAACATATTAATGACAACAGAGCATGGGTTGCTCTCCAAATATATATATATATATATATATATATATATATATATATATATATATATATATATATATATATATATATATTTTTTTTTTTTTTTTTTTTTTTTTTTTTTTTTTAATGGCAAGAATAAAAGCAAATAAAGTACACTTATACTGACAATTTTTTTTTTAATTTAGCCCACTCCACAATTCACACATTACTGTCTGGCTAGTTTGTGTACTGTACTTATATGCTAAAAAGGCAATAATAATAGTCCAACATTCCTGACCATTATAAAGCTCAAAAAAACAGGACATCAGTATATTGTAAACCGATAGGTTCAAATATTTTTTTCCAGTTATTAAAGAAATAATTTGTTAATTCATTTTAGTTTTGTAACTATTACATTATTTTAAATTCAAAATTGTAATATATACATCAGTGTAAAACCTAAGAATGGTAAAAAAACATATTCTGTAATTTTGTAATAAAACCATCTGGGTCTCCATTTTTGCTACGCTCTCTCTTTTCAGCTTTAACAAACTTATCCCTCAAGTTTTTTTAAACTTTCAAACAAAAACTTGCGATTTCTAGTCTAGAATTATTGGCCATGTAGTTATCCCTAAGATCACGCATGAAGGGATCATAAAGATGTCTGTACAGGCGTGCCAAAATCTCTTTAAAGTGATTCACATTCAGCTCAAACTAAATTAAATGTGGCACCGTGAGAACTGTTCACTCGAGTCTCAAAAATGTGTGCGCTCCGCCAGCCAAAAACATGTCGCACGCACCCAAAGCGAACCTCCACAAACACTGCCATGGCATTATATTCGCAGTGCCCACTCAAGCAAACTAGTGAACGCGTTGAGTATAAATCAGCTTTAAGGTTAACATGTAATTATTGTGTTGTCTAAATACCTAAACATTTTTCAAGCTGTGTCATAGTACAGCAAAAACAATTACATTTCTATGTATGTATGTACAAAAAATAAAGTAAGTCCAAATTATGGATCCTCCTGAGAATTATTTTTTCTGTTTCAATTATTTCCCAAAACAGTGTTCAACAGAGCAAGGATTTTTTTTCCTATAATATATTTTCTTCTGGAGAAAGTCTTATTTATTTTTGTTTCAGGTAAAATAAAAGCAGCTTTTAAAACCATTTTAAGGTCAATATTATCAGCCCCTGAAGCAATGTTTTTTTTCGATAGTCTACAAAAAAAAAAACATTCTTATACAATGATTTGATTTGCCTAATTAACTTAACTTGCCTAATTAACCTAGTTAAGCCTTTAGATTGCATTTTAGGCTGAGTACTAGTTTCTAGAAAAATATCTGGTAAAATATTATGTACTGCAAACATAATTAGCCATTTGTTAAATGCACCTTCATGCTGTCACAGAATGCAAATCTTTACGCCTTGTTTATACAATGGGACTTTAGCTTATGTGCCATATGGGGTTTATTGATGTCGCTTCAGCCGATTGAGAACGTTTCACTGAAATCCTCATATGCAATTCAAAAAGAGCATATTTAAACCTGCATAACCACAGCCACCACAGAGAGAGAGAATGAAGAGAGGGGGTATAAGGTAGATGACAGAGGAAAGACAGGAGAACAATTAATACAATGAGACGTTTTCCCAATCAGTTTATGCCCCTATGTGAAATTCAATTTCTGTTTATGTGCACGCTTTCATTGGCTGTGACTGACAGGCCTGACAGCACCTGTAAGGGGGAAGAGTTTTGTGGGGTGAGGAGATGCACACAAATCTTCTTGTGCCCCAACCGTAAACACACCTGCCATCTCGCATATAACAGCACTGCACAATGTGGAACCATAGCTCAATTATACCAGATATGCTTCACCTCAGTCATTAAGTAAGTAAATGTAATTAAAAGTAAATAAACAAAATATATAAAAGTCATTTAGGTCATTTACGCTTATAAACTGTTTACTAATGTCTACCAATGTCGAGTTAACGCCTAACAAGGGATGAATTAGCTTAATAGTAATAATTTATAGTGTGTAGTTATTATGAAGTCTTACACATTTTTGAATTCATACCATCCTATTTATATATATATATATATATATATATATATATATATATATATATATATATATATATATATATATATATATATATATATATATATATATATACACATACATATACACATACATACATACATTTGCCAATAAAGTCTATAACTACACTTAAAGCTCTATTTTAACGATCCAGGCGTAAAGTCTAAAGTGCAAATCGCAAAAGCATTAAGGTCATGTCTGAATACTTTTTTGCTATTTTAGGGATAAAAAAATATACTTTGCGCCATATATATACTTTAACAGGGTTGTGCTTATTCTCTTAGTGAGTTATGGGGGAGTCATGTGTTCGGAGCATAACGTGCATAAAACCAATTAGAGTCTTATCTCACATTCCCTTTAAGAGTGGGTTGTGTCACACAACCAGCGATCGCTTTCCAGAGATCGCTGGTTCTCACACGAACTTCAAGACTACACTTCCGCATTTCCCAGGACTACATTTTCATACATGCACTGCTCCCAGACACCCATGCTCATTCATCTAGCTTGATTGCACACACCAGCTGAACCTTGTCATAGTCTGATATCACACCACTTATAAGCCACTCATGAACCCTTCCAGTTTGCCGAGTCTTGTTTTCCCCAGTGTGACATTACAATGCGTTTCTCCTTGTCTTGTTTTCTCCGTGTTTAGACCCTAGCCTTGTTTACCCTTGTTCTCTAGTTTAGCCGCCTGCCTTTTGACCTGTTGCCTGTTTATACCGACTACGATTCTGGACTGCCTTAACATACCCGTTTGCACCTGTATGACCACTGCTTGCCTGACGCTGAATAAACCTGCATATTGGATCTTACCTTCTGTTGTGAGTGTCACTCCACCCTAGTCGTTACAGGTTGCATCACTCCATGGCGGATTTGCTATTTACATTGCGGACTTAGTGGAAAAACTAAATGCTTTACTAGCAAGTTAAACAGACAATCTGCAGCAAGGATAAAGAACGGGCCTGCTCCATTCTGCCTCTTTACTTTTACTCTTTACTTTACTCCTTTACTTTCATGGATATGGAAACAGTGTTGTACACACTCCATTGAAGACATCCATTTGCCTACATATTTATTTTTGTTAAATGCAAAGATTTGTTTCTAAACAATTTCTAAATTTAGTTGTAATTTCCAGAAAATGAATAAATGAACAATAATAACAAAGCGTAGTCAAAAAAACTGAGTTATATCCAAACATGCATTACTTTCCCCATATGGTCCAAAACCTGTGAAAAGTGAAATCGAAGGGGTGACCTCTGAACAAAATCAGGCCAAAGCAAAATAAAAGTTAGAAGTCGACTTTCTGGAAAAGTTAAATTTATTTATTTCTCTTTTGGTAAACACTTTCAAACTACCACTGGCCTGTACCAATGAAACAATAGGTAGTTGTCACTCTCTGAAGTGTGTTTTGCATGCTTGACATTACACAAATACTAATAAAATGCGGACAACACGGTGGCTCAATGGTTAGCACTGTCACCTCACAGCAAGAAAGTTTCTAGTTTCTGTGTGGAGTTTGCAAGTTCTGCCCGTGTTCGCGTGGGTTTCCTTTAAGTGCTCCAGTTTGCCCCAAAGTCCAAAGACATGCGGTATAGGTGAATTAGATTAACTAAATTGGCTGTAGTGTATGTGTGTGAATAAGTGTGCATGGATGTTTCCCAGTACTAGGTTGCAGCTGGAAGGGCATCCGCTGTGTAAGAAATATGCTGGATAAGTTGGTGGCTCATTCCGCTGTGGTGACCCCTGATGAATAAAGGGATTAAGCCGAAGGAAAATAAATGAATGAATAATAAAAATGTATAAATATTAGTGCTGTCAAAACTAGTGCATTAATGCATGTGATTAATTTAAAATATATAATAAGTTAAAAAAATTAAATTATGCAATTAATTTTTTTTTTTTTTTTCGTGGTCAATGTGTGTTCAATGTTCAAAATTATGGATAAGACCAAGGAAGGACTTTCAGTTTCAAATAATTAACGTCACGTCACCAGGCTCTCCAGTATAATTTCAGGTGTTTAATTTTTATTTTTCTTTAACTGCAGTATGGCAGTTCACTTTTATTCAGCAACATATTGTTCTTGCCCCGTGAAAAACTGGGGTATTGGATGAGAATATGAAATAAGGACTGGTGGAAGAGTGTTGTTTTAATGGAATTTGATAGCGCATGCCGAATGAAAAGAAAAAACCTCTGCATTTCATGATGCGGGTGTCTATGGTCCTTGAGGGTAATCAAAAATCCCTGTTAACATGGTAGACTCTTAATTAGAGTATTGTCCTAATCGTTTTAAAATCAGCGTTAACATAAACAGTGTAAACAGTGAAAGTGTCAGATGATGTCAAAGACCCTTAAGTTAGCTGTGACGCCCCATTCTAGATTATCTACTGGCAAACTCTCTTGATTCTTAAACTGAGCAATAATATATGAATAAATACATATTTATTATTTATTATTTATTTTCATCTTATTTAGTTATTTATTTTTATTCATTTATTTATGTATTACCTTTTTATTATTATTGTTATTTATTTATTTTTATGTATTAATTAATTTTTTTTCTCAATGGGAAGTTAGAGGCTGTTGAGGGAGGGAAATGTTCAATTGGGGTTTGGGTAGTGTAAACATTAACATAGAAGGATAATTATAAAATGACTGTTATGGTTGATATTCCACGTAAAAACCTAATAAATGAAATTTGAAATAAATTAATTTTAAAAAAGGCCCTTAAGTTGATTCCATGCATGCTTAAATCCTTCATTAAGTTTGACGAGTTTCCCCCTTACATGCAGATATATAAACTGATTGGACCCAAGACCAGCGACGTGATGATCCCAAGGATTCCATATACGGGACCAGGCCATATCCTGAGCTGCTGCTGCGCTGATGGTCGTGGGGAGTGGAAAACATGAGTCTGATTCCAGCGACGCTCCAGGGACAGACGAGTCTTCGCTGAGGCCATCTTCCAGCCTAAACCACAGCGAATGAAGTTCTGCACAAGACTTTTGGCCAGCGGAGAAATTAAAATGGTCGTGCCCAACTGAGTCTGGTTCTCTCAAGGTTTTTTTTCTTCACCCCCATCAGGTGAAGTTTTTTTTCCCTCTCTGCTGTCGCCACTGCCTCGCATGGTTCAGGATTGGTAGAGCTACGCATCGATGAATTGGCTCTTCAGTGTTTGAACTCTCAGTAATGATTAAATCACACTGAACTGAGCTAAACTGAACTGAACTGAACTTAAACACTAAAACCTGAACCACACTGTTCCAGTTACTGAACCACACTGTTCCAGTTACTATGACCATTTATGTGAAGCTGCTTTGACACAATCTACATTGTAAAATCGCTATACAAATAAAGCTGAATTGAATTGAATTGAATATATATAGCAATACTTTAGAACACTTTGTTAAAGAAAATTTGATGAACGCGATCGTGTGTGTTGATGAATCTGAAGAGAGTCGCTCACCGGATGTGCTTTATTTAAACTATAAGACAAAATTACAGAATATCATCACTTATTTTTTGCAGGAATGCAAATATCATTATTAGCTATTATGTTTAAAACTAATATTGAGTTTGCATAGAGCCTTATTTTATAATGCTTGAAAACAGGCAAACAGAGCAGTAAGACACCTTAGAGAAAGTAAGAGAGAAAACCAGATGGTTCTCATCTAAGCAGGAACAACACAAGTAAGGCTATGGCAGACATGAGAGTAGACTTCTGTCACTGTTACTTTACAAGACTAACTCGAGCAGAGAACAGCTGTCGAAAGTAAACTGTAATGTGTTAATAGATTAATACACTAAAAGGACCATACAGATGGTGAAGCATCTATTCAGATACAGAGCTGTTGTATTATGGCAAGCCATTTTAACTTTAAATCTGAACATTCTAGAGGTGTTACAATACTGGAATTCGGCATCAACCGGTACTAAAATTTTAAAAACATCCATTTCCCGTTAAAATTTGAGCACTGTTATGTTCCTAAACACCGCTAATTTGACATTGTGTTCAAGTGCTCAACAGAAATACTGTGAAGGTCATCAGTTCACCGAACTCACCGCTGTTTACTCAGTGTAATTACAGATACAGGAACACTAGAGCATCTTAAAGCCGCAAAGATCAGTGGGTAGCTCTGTCACCTCACAACAAGAAGGTCACTGGTTCAAGCCTCGGCTGGGCCAGTTGCCGTTTCTGTGTTGAGTTTGCATGTTCTCCCCATGTTTGCGTAGGTTTCCTCCTGGTGCTCCGATTTCCCCGACAAGTCCAAAGACATGCGCTATATGCCAATTGGGTAAGTTAAATTGTCCGTAGTGTATGAGTGTGTGTGTGTGAATGAGAGTGTATGGGTGTTTCCCAGTGATGAATTGCAGCTGGAAGGACATCCACTGCGTAAAAACATATGCTGGATAAATTGGTAGTTCATTCCACTGTGGCAACCCCAAATTAAAAAAGAGACTAAGCCGAAAAGAAAAGAAATTAATTAATGAATAATAATAATAATAATAATAATAATTATTATTATTATTATTATTACTACTACTACTACTACTTCTACTATTGTTATTGTTATTAATGAATAATCAACACTGGAATTAAATACCCACTGCTCTAATTGACTAACAATTTTGCATATTAACAGAGCTAAACAGGCAGCAAAGTAGAATAAAAGTAGGCATTGACCTTCAGTGGAGGCAGGGCCTATCCACTCTATTACATCGAGTAGAACACTATGTCCTCCCTTTTATTGCCAAAAAAGAATGACTTTTTTTATTTACAGGACTTTTTAAACTCACAGGATGTTTTTACTGTACTAGGATATATTTTATATCAAAAGAAGGAAATTTTGGTTTCTCAGTTCATGAGCCCTTTAATAGCAGGTGAAAATTGGTGTTCAAACTTAAGTGCAGCCTAAGTAACTACATAGGTTAAGTTTAGGTTCTGGAGTAGTTATTACTCAGTTCACATGAGAAACGGGACTTTTTAAATAAAGCACTAAAAAATAGGCACTAGTTCAGGTAAAGAATATATACTAGTGTCTAATAAAAAACTACAAGTATCCTTTAAAATGTACTACTAATAAGAACTAGCAGTTATAATAAATAAGTATTGTGCTTAAAGGAAAAGAAGCATATGTATTGGTAGCATGAACATACTAATGTGCTGTATAAACTAAATGTTAAAACTTCTTGCCAAAACTGTGAAGTAATAATGATTTGTACAGTTTGTGAAATCCAGACATCTAATCAGGGCTTTACATTAACACCACCAAATGTGGGGAGATTTCAGCTCTGGCGGGTTAGACAGACACTACCACTAGCCACTCTGGCCGGTGAAAAATATTTTTAAAATGTTGTCTTCTTACAAGCAGGGTTCGACAATAAAGATGGTCCAATATGCATGCAGAGGTGATCTTAGAATCGAAAAGCAGCACGACTAAAGAAGACCTATTTTTTATGTTAATTGTTTTTTTTAAAGGATTTGTTGAATAAAGCGTGTATGTATCCAGCTGTTATTTGCTTGCTTTAACACAATTTATAATTTGTGGCTAAGAAATAATTATTTAATTAATTGTGGGGTGGTCAGAGATTAATTTAAGCCCTGAAAAGTCATTTAAAATAAAAATTAATACCAATGCAACACTATGAAACCACAATGCATTTGCCCATGCACATAAAGCAAGCTCATACACACGCAAAAAAGTTAAATGAATGAGGAGGCATGTGGACATATCCCACAATTTTAATCAATAAATTTTTGCATTTTAAAGTCTTATTTATGCATAGAAAATATATTTTCCCCACAACAAAATTGTGGCTAGGAATAATGGCGAGTGGCTAGAATTGTTAGAAATCTACTAGCCATAGTGGCTGGTGATCAAAAAGGTTCATGTCAAGCCCTGCATCTAATTATTACAGTCTCAAAAGAGTATCTGAAATTCAAGTATAAATGTAGCATCTATGAACAACAGATGAGCTTTGATAATGTCTCTATTTCTAAGAATTATTTAAATCGAAAATCGTTTTCCTGGATCAAAAGAAAGAAATTGGATATAGTTTCTCACACGGACTATAAACAGTTAAAGTCAGAATTATTTTCTCACCTTTGAACTTTTTTTTCTTTTTTAAATATTTGCCAAATTATGTGTAACAGAGCAAGGAAATTTTCTCAGTATGTCTGATAATATTTTTTACTTCTGGAGAAAGTCTAACTTGTTTTATTTCAGCTAGAATAAAAGCAGTTTTTAATTTTTTAAAACCATTTTAAGATCAAAATCAGCCCCTTTAAGCTCTATTTGTTTTTCGATAATCTACAGAACAAACTATCGTTATACAATCACTTGTCTAATCACCCTTACCTGCCTAGTTAACCTGACTAACCAATTTGGTCCTTTAAATGTCACTTTAAGCTGTTTAGAAGTGTCTTAAAAATATCTAGTCAAATATTATTAACTGTCACCATGGCAAAGATAAAATAAATCAGTTATTATATATAAATAAGTTATTAAAACTAACATGTTTAGAAATGTGCTGAAAAAATATTGTCTCCGTTAAACAGAAATTGGGGGAAAAAAATAAATAGGGGAGCTAATAAGTCAATAATTTTGACTTCAACTTCATTGTATTTATTTATTTATTTTTTTGTTATTTTTGATCATGATACTCTCAATCCACGTTCGTTCGTTAATTATAAATGAACAAATACTTCTGAATAACAATATAAAGCCATTTAACTACATAAACTTTATTAATAAAAAGAGACTAAAGTGATTTTGGTACACAGAGAATCTTTAGGACAACCAGGCGATCTAATGCTAATTCCAGCTAATTCCAAGAGCTAAAAAAAAAAGTTCAGACCAGCTGACAACACAGTTTCTGGTTTCAGCAAGAGTTGGATAAAATTAACATAACACCTCTATCATATAACATTTGCCAAGCGACGAAGTTGAGAACAGATAAGGAAATCTCAGCTGAAGTTCTGCTAAAGCCGTCAGGGCCTGTTAGCGAGCCAGTACTTTACGTAACGGCAGAGTGAGGCTTAAGTCAATGAGTCATGAGGCAAGTCAAGTGCCATTTAATATAGCTGTTAATACAGTCGCTCTTAACCATGAACTGCTCCTTCAGAGAGACCCGTCAGCTGTCAGAACGTCAAACAGAGCAACATTAGGAAATATTGGCTTGTATGAGCAGAATTGCAGTGATTTTAGACACATTAGTACATTCATTCATTCATCTTCGGCTTATTCCCTTATTAGAGGGCTCCACAGCAGAATGAACTGCCAACTATTACAGCATATTTTTCACGCAATGTAAGCCCTTCCAGCTGCAACCTAGTACTGGGAAAGACCTATACACGCTCATATTCACACACAAACACATACACTATGCCCATTTTTGTTTACCCAATTCACCTAGCGCATGTCTTTGAACTGAGGGGGGAAATTAAACCACCCTGAGGAAACCCTCTCAAACACGGGGAGAACATGCAAACTCCACACAGAAATGCCAACTGGCTCAGCCAGGACTCGAACCAGCGACCTTTTTGCTGTGAGGTGAAAGTGCTTACCACTGAGCCACCGTGCCACCCCACATTAGTATATTGCGCAGCTATCAAATGGCAGAATAGGAATTATTTAGCCTTTGAATAATTGTTTTTAATGTTTAACCACTGTTAAAGCACTCACTGAAATACTTAATGATATTGATTAGGAGTGTAACAGATCCCTGTTACATGGTTTATAATTTTCAGTTAGTTTAATAAAGTTCCAATCCAATAACACAGGAGTACTGGGAGAACAGTTATATATAAAGACTGATGTTTATGGTAAAGAATAAAATCACCATTTAATGTAACTCGATGCTGTTGAAAGTTGTAGCAATTACATTGTTTAGCCAGTAGGTGGCAACAACCTACAACAGAATCAGAAAGAGCTTTATTGCCAGGTATGTTCACACATACGAGGAATTTGTTTTTGTAACAGAGCTTCTACAGTGCAACAAAGACAAACGGGACAAAAAAACAAATAAACGTGTAAATACAAATAAACAAATTGACAAGGGTATGTACAGGTGTATGTATATATATATATATATATATATATATATATATATATATATATATATATATATATATATATATATATATATACACCTGTACATACCCAGAGTGCACTATTTTTTGAATTAGCAAACAACGGAGGAGACAAAGGTCATTTGCTTTTCATTTAACAGTACTCCCAAGAAACTTTTGGTTTTAACCAGTGTTGGACATGTTCCTTTAAAAGAGTAATTTTTTATAGTTACTAGTTACTTCCCACAGTTAGTAACTGAAGAGTTGCATAATTATAAACATAACTAATGACCAGTAAAAGTAACTACTGTTTAAAAAAAATCTAATTTGTCAAATGACTAAACAATAAATAATAAACATTGTACACTAATCAACACTGTTTTAATGTTGTTGTGAGTCAATGTGAAAGACAACCATCAAATTCAACCTGTCATTAGAAATATTATCATAGTTGCTCAATAAAACAGAATAGATTTTTGTCTCGTTTTACGGTTGAGCAACTAAATGAATGGCAAAGTTAATTTAACTGAATGTATTTTAATGACATTACAACATCGATGCTGTAAAATGAACCATATAAAATGGAAAAAGGTTCACAATAACAGGTCACCGGAAGATAGTCAGTATGGGAAAAACACTAGCTCGGCATATACCCTATACACATTTTATTGTCAGTAACGGCAACAGCGTTGTGGAAACAGAAACTCATTTAATTACTCGCTACTGAATAAAGTATCACCGTTAGTAACGCTGTAATTCCCATCACTGGTTTAAACAAACAAAACTTAGAACCTGTCACTTTACAAAATACAAATCGAGAAATAACCAGCTAAAAAAAAAGTAAGCTATTCAATACTGTGAAAAATGAACTTTGCTGCTTTGGTAAATGCATCTAACATCTAAGAATCTAACATTATAATCTTGTACGACACGCCATATTAATTTTTTGTCTTACTTTCAATGAATGGTTCAATAATTCACTCATGAAACATACTTTTTCATTACTTGATGTTTCATTTTTTGAAGAACTATTCAGTGACTTTTTTATGGTTGTTTGTTGTTGTCTCCTATAGTAAGTTCTGTTTGTTAAAACCATTGATGGGAATAACGGCAGATGAGATTTGTAATCTGTTGCACCACAATTATTGATGGTTATTACAAAAATTGAATATTTTATAACTAAAATAAACTTAGAAACTGTCAATTAAGTTACCAAATATGGTTCCTTGAATGATAAAAAAGTTAGAGCACATTATTATTTAAACTTCACCTGTAAATAAATTCATTTAGAAAATCTTTAATACATAGCATCTTATAATGCTGTATGAAAGAGATTATAAACAATCTTTTACACTCCACAACTCCAAGAACTATTACAAGCCCTCTTCATTTAACAGTTTCTTTGTTGCTGCCAGTCAGTGGGAGGTTGGGTTTTTTTTTTTTTTTTTTTTTTTGACACAAGGCACATCATTATCTTTTTCTGCAAGCAGTGGATCCAGAGGAACGCTGCTGTTGTATTTTACTGTGCTGTAATCATCACCAGCCATGAAAGACTTCTCTGAGCCTTCAAAACACCCCTTTATATATTTTCCTCAAGGAACAGTATTCACGATGAAGAAAGATGTTTCCCAGGATTTGTAGCAAACTTTGTAGTCAAAAAACATGACTTTTGGGAAGACATATTAACTCAAATATGCGATTCAACATTATTTTATTTCATTATTACAATGTAAAGTGAATAATTACTTTACTTTAAAAAAATATGTTGACTTATAAAAGCAAATACAGCATGTTTGGAACTGTTGACTGAAATAAAAATATCTAGAATTATGCACATTCTTTTCCATATCCATTTTAAGCCACGTTTTCTTTTTTTTCTTTTTTGTTATTATTTAAATCAACTAACCACTTTAAAAGCTTTTGAAGGGATAGTAAAACCAAAAATTTTAATTATGTCATTATGTGCTTGCATTATGTACTCACTTGTTTAAATCCTGTTTAAAAGGTCAAATGAAGTTAAAATAAATTTGTTTAAATGTTAGTATCAGTATTGTTTTTTTTAGTATATCTATAAGCTATTGTGCTCTAAAATAGTGACAAGATTCACATTAAGACGATATAAAACTAACATGTAAAGCTTGTAGTTTGTCATTTCCACCCAAATGGACCAACGGTTTAATTCACATCACCCCACACTACAGTTTTTCATCACATCATAACCAATCAAATGCTCTCACACTCACACATTAACTGTTGAGTTAATTACTTAACGCAATGGTTGAGTGGTTATTTATTTAATAACCTAACCAGTTAGGTTAGATATTTGGTGCTTTGTTGGGTTACTTAATTTAATAACCAGATTGGTTAAAAAAAAAAGTCAACTGATTTAACTGACACAGAACAGCTGTATTAATATGCGTACATACGTAATGTTGTTTTTGCATTATAAAAGTTTAAGTTATTATAACGCAATTAAATTGTTATTTTATTAATAAATTACTCTCCATGTCGTGTTTTTTTATATCTGTTTTACCAGCACTCTTAATTATTGATGATAGAAAAGCACGCTTTATAGCCAATCTATATTAAACGGATAAAAATGCTTACTCTACCTACTGTGTTCATCTCTACAGTTTTTAACAGTCATGCCCCACCAAAGACTCTAGAATACACAAGGCATGTCACTTGTATAGTTTTGCATGGGAAAAAGTGTAACGGTCAATATGATGAATGAAGCCCCGCCTTCTAGTACAGGAGCCAATCTGCGATCACTATAAACTGATTAGTATTCGGGGAATAAGCTTGAACCAGACGTAAATATCTGCAATTTGTGTGTGGTTCAAATGTTTAGAAATAAACTAAAGAGGCAGTTGTTATTTAATTGCATTGTTGATTCCTAATACGAAATTCAATCGTAAGCTTGGCAAGCAATTTTGGACTCATTAGGTGTTTCAAAGATGGCCACCGAATTAAATGTCTTGCCTTAAAGGGGCTTTGGCCCCATTCCTTTCAAGACACTTCTCATTTGATGCACTTGAGCTCAACCATTCTCACTGGCAGAGCTGTGATAAAACAAAACACTATATGCAGTTTTTTTTAAAGGGGAGGAGCTACTCTATGTCCCACCCTCTCATCATGAAGTGGATGAGATTATGTCAAACATTGAATAGCAATGCATATTTCAAAGCACTTCACAAGACCTATAAGAACAGAAAAGAAGTTTTTTGAAAAATGCTGGAACTACCCCTTTAAGTCAAGTCAACCAATAATTTTTTCATAGTATGGATTTAACAAACAGCTTGGACCGCAATTGTTTTCATGCAGTGTGCTGGTTCTAAAATGTTCCATTCATTCGTTTTACTTTGGTTTAGTCTCTTTATTCGTCAGGGGTCGCCACAGCAGAATGAACTGCCAACTTATTTACCATATGTTGTACACAGTGGACGCCCTTCCAGCTGCAACCCAGTACTGAGAAACATTCATCCACACAAATTCACTCATACACTACGGCCAATTTAGCTTATTCACTTACCTATAGCGCATGTCTTTGGGCTGTAGGGGAAACCGGAGCAACCGGATGAAATCCACGCAAACACAAGGATAAAATGCAAACTCCACAAAGAAACACCAACTGGCCCAGCTGAGGCTCGAACCAGCAACCGTCTTGCTTTGAGGTGAGAGTGCTAACCACTGAGCCACCGTGTTGCATGCAAAATGTTTGCAATGTTTTAGAGATCAAAGTGCTTGATAAATGAAGTTAATCTCTAATTAACAAAAACATAATCAATTCTGAACTGCCAAAATGGTCATCAGGAATTCAAGTTTCTTAAGGCTGATGTTGATTAAACCATGTTTATATATATATATATTTAATATATTCTGCATTATAAGTGGAGGAATTGGTGAATAAAGAGTGTGCTGGCTTTCCAATGGCTGTATATGTGACTTACAACCCAATTAGACTCTCTGTAGGCTGTTAGAGCTCCTGCTGGACCTACCGGAAGGAAAACAATCTCTACATATGGCTTCATTAATCATAGTGTCATTATGTTAAACTCTTGAATGGAAAGCACTCTAAGTAAAGACATTGAACAACCTGCTTGGAGTTTTACAAACACAAGTTAATGAACTAAGAGCTTGAAAGAAAAAAAAAAACATTCTCTGATGTGATCAAACAAATGTTAAACTCTTCAGCCTGAATGCCAAGCAGTGTGACTAAAATGGCTCAACACCTGGCTAATACCATACCTACAGTGAAACACGATGATAGCAGCATCACGCCGCGGGGATGTTTCACTTAGAAAATAAGCCTCAAGATTACAGATCCCAGACACATTCATGATCATTTTGTTAAGCTAGCTCCTGGGTATTTTTTGTCAAAGTTTATAGCGGAAAAGAGGCACTCGAGTACAGCGTTTCATTAAAAGGCTGCACCTTTGAAATAGCACGCATCTAATTAAGGGCTGAAATTAGTTTCTTAATCATATTCAAATATTAAAAAGGTTAAAACACTGCCGCCCATTCATCAGGGTTTAGTAAAGCTTGAGCAGACTCATGTTTTGGGTGTATGAAATGTTATGCTGTTTATTAGTTAGCACAAGGTCAAACAGGTCGAATAGAGCAGATCCATATACTTCCTTTCCCTGCTGAAAAAAAATAGCATGGTAAAAGTTTTGATGCTGGTTCTGGATAAGACAGGGGTGTCCAAACTTGGTCCTGGAAGGCCAGTGTTCTGCAGATTTTAGCTCCAACTTGCTTCAGCACACCTGCAAAAATGTTTCTAGAAAGTCGAGTAAGAGCTTGATTAGCTAGCCCAGATGTGTCTGACTAGGGTTGGAACTAAACTTTGCAGGACACCGGTCCTCCAGGACCGAGTTTGGACACCCCTGGTTTAAGATGATTAGGTCTATTGATGGCCATAGACTGGTTTGAGCTGGTTCTCCGTGTCAAGAATATATGAATCAATTAAAAAAAATGACTAAAATAATTTTTCTTTCCAAAAACGGTTTATTGGGATGATGTTTCAACCTGCATGGTCTTCACTAGGTCAAACAAGGAATAAAAAAAAGCTTAAGCCGTGATTAAACTGCATTTTCAGCCCATTGACTTCTATTCGTATGTATGCAAATGCGACAGACCGAAAAAAAAAGCTTGTTTGACATGTTTCACATGTCGCTGCATTCTAAGTTTCAAGCTTGGGGAACTCTGAACTGCGAAATTGCATTATGTAATTGTGTTAGACAAAGAGAAGATCAATAGGTGAAAATAAATGTAAAATATGAAGCAATTGCGCGCTTTGTTCCCGCCTCTTTTCACAGCACCGTACGACAATAATGCATGCTAAAAACTCTAGTGTGTCCGCAGCTTTAGTTTTATCATTTTTTACAACATAAAACAAAGTTATCCTAATTAGCAAATCAACAAATGATGTAAAAGACATAAAATATACTTTTTTTTATATTTACATAAAATAATATTATATTTTATATAAATTATCATTTTTATTTATATTTATATATTTTATATCAAATTTTTTATTTTTTATATATTTTTTTATTTTTATAAATTTTAGCAGTTTTTATAGACCTAAACAAAAAGAAAGAAAAACATTCAGAAATAAAGTATATAAAAAGTTCTAACAACAAATGCGACAGACCAGAAACGCAAGCTCATTCGACATGTTTTGCATGTCGTTGCATTCTAAAGTTCAAGCTTGGGGAACTCTGACCTGCGAAATTGCATCCTTAATGTAAAATATGAAGCAATTGCTCGCTTTATCGTGTCTAATCATTTCCGTTTAACCCGCCCCTTTTCACAGCACCGTACGACAATTTCGCTTGCTAATAGTCTAGTGTGACCGCAGCTTTAGTTATATCATTTTAACTACATGAAACCCAGTTATTCTAATTGGCAAATTAGAAAAAAATATACTGCTCAAAAAAAGGGAACACTTAAACAACACAATGTAACGCCAAGTGTTTCCTTTATTTTTGTTAAGCAGTTTATATAAACTTACACAAAATGAAAAAAAACATACAGAAAACACCATAATTTCTAGATATTTCACTTGTTTGAACAACTTATGTTCAAACTCATTAAAATAAACATGGGATTTTGTTACGTTTAAACTCATTACAATAAAAATGTGATTTCATTTTGTTTAAAGTAAATGGGATATCTTTGGCCATTCAATCGATGGTACTTCCATGTTCAGTAATTGATTTAAGGTAAGTGGTTGCAAACAACTTATATAGGCTGCATTTAAACTAACAAATTAAGTTGATCATTAATAAATTTAAATCGTTTTTATTTATTTTTTAATTGAGTCCATATACGTTTTCAACAATTTACAATGACTGATAACAGGATATAGATTAAAATATGTCTTAATGTTTTCTTACTATGTTTGAAAACTCATTACTTAAAGCCCAATAAGGTATAATGCAAGACATCCTTGCGCTTGTTAGTTTTGAACCAGCAC
The DNA here is from genome assembly GCF_052040795.2 of Danio rerio. Taxonomy (NCBI): domain Eukaryota; kingdom Metazoa; phylum Chordata; class Actinopteri; order Cypriniformes; family Danionidae; genus Danio; species Danio rerio. The sequence continues at coordinate 40,564,298 of NC_141040.1, forward strand.
ATTACCAGCAAAGAAAAAAACAGCTCATGATCAGCAAGAACCAGCTTAAACTAGCATCAAATCCTCCCTTAGCAGCAAATGTAAGTTCAAAACGGGTGTTCAAAATAAAACCTAACATCTATACATTATGATGAATCGGAATGGTTTAGAAAAAGCTTACATCTTGAATATGTGATTTCAGACACAATTGGAGTCCATTTCCAAATGACACCCTATAACAATACTCTACACTACAATAGCAGGCACAAACAGTTTATCTCCATCTCTGGCACTCCCACTAATGCAGATATATTCAGTGAAAAGTGGGTTTCCCGGGCTATGATTAATGCAAGCTGCTGTAAAGCTTTATTTATTTTATTTGATGCCAGAATCATGCCAATTTGTCATTGTAAATCTACTAGTGGGAGCAAGCTGGTTAGAGGACGCCGAGTCTGTAACAGCTGGTTGAGGAGGTGATGCAGTGAGGGGTACGCCATCCGCACACCACCTCCCTACTATAAGCTGAGGTTGCCATGGCAACGCTGAAGGAAATTAGGTGTTAAAGGAGTATCTTGTTATGCATGAACGCACAATGCTCCAGTAATTTGAAAAGTTAGACAGCAGTAGTTAAACAAGTGAAAATGAGCACTTGAGTGATTTTCAAAGAGTATGATATTTCAGTCATCATAATTTACTATAAAAACAACAAACTAGCTTGTAGCTATTATACGTCGAGACAAGCATATCTTTTGGAAGATTCTAATACCATTATATGTCAACTGCATAATGTTCTATACTATAGAAGGATTTCCTAAACTTTTCAGCCCACGACCACGAAATGAACAATGCCATTGACTCACGACCCCCAAGTTACTCTTAGGAGGTTATACATAAGCAAACATTGCTCATACAACAGTAGGCCTACATAAACACGAGCATATTGACAACACACAAAAAATGCAACAGTCTAATAACCATATCATTTTCATAATCATTTATTAAATGGTTTAATTTAATATTAACCTCAACTAATGAGACTGGTGGGCACAATGTTTCCAGCACAAGTCTATTCTTGGTTTTATTTCAGAGACCGCCAATCAGAGATCATTCACAATAATCAGTTGTGGCCTGTATTTGTTTTCAATGTATTTGATAGCCATAATGGTGTCAGAAAGTTTAAGCTTGCTGTGTTATTTTATTAAAAAAATATTGAATATCCTGTACCAGGGAATCCTTTCATTCTATTACGGAGTGATGATCCTACGTTGAATCTCAACATAGCAAAAAGCTGTTTGGCTGGTTGGCTTAACTTCAGCAAAAAACTACTAGCCCAACATTGGCTGCCTCCAAATAATTTGGACATGTACAAGTGGTTGGTACACTTCAGGACATTATAATGTTGAAGTTATCCACAGCTCGAGTGAACTAGGTACAAATTAGTACATTAAAGATCTGGACTACAGCTGCTAATAAAATCTCCATATTTATTGCACAAAACAATGATCGGGATCCAGAATGATTGCCTTATTTTGTATAGTTCATATTTGATACTGTACTTTTTTGTTGTTTTTCTTTTAACTTCTAATCATTAGATACCCCAGTTTAAAAAGACCAGGGGAGGTTGGTGGGGGTGGTTGAATTGTTATATTTCATTATATTGTTTTTTTAGCCTGTATGTTTTGTTAACAATAAAAAAAAATAAAGTTTAACTTAGTGCTATAAAATCAATCTGCTTCAGCTGACGCTATTGCTGTGTTGGTAATCTAATGCAAGCACACCAATCCTATATAAAAAATAAATAGTAATTTAAAGGCTGATGGCTTTTCATTTGCATGTTGTTTTTTACTATTAAAAACTACTATTTTTATCTTATGTAGGTTATCTTTAAAATAAAGTAAATCTAATTGTTTAATAAATTTGTTTGATTTTTGGAAATCACCAAGCAACCCCTTGTCATTGTCCCACAACCCCCACTTTGGGAACCACTGCTGTATAACATTCTCCATTAAATTAGTTTTACTGAACATGGGTTGGATCCATTTACTTTCAAACATCTACAAACAAGAGAGTCACAAGTTAAGATAAAAAACTAAAATATAACAATCTTAAAAGGTGATTTTCGTTATTCAACATTTCTGTTATCTTTAATTTGACATATAAAAGAACATATTTAATAAACCTAACAAATAAAGCTAGAGCTTTTGCTATATGCAAATGATAAATTTTGTTGCTCCAGAAAAATATTGACTCACTAAAGTGCAGTCAGATTATTTTATTGTCCAAGCTCAAACCATTGGTTTGTGCCATGCATCTTATGAGGTTAATGCACAACAGTTGTTTTTCTGACTCACATCTGACATTTTGTACATATTCGACTCAGGTCTAAGGTTTTGTACAGATTATATCTAGGTTTTTTTTTGTAAGTAATTAATGATTTTGCTCAGAAAAATACATTGCATATTGAAAAGATGTGCAGCTCATTTCCTCCCTGTAATTAAACAATCTGTATCGACCCTTTTCATTTTGGCAATATGCAGATAGCTTTAAATGAATGCAATATTGGCCAATTTATTGGTGCATTCCTGGCTCTGATGTGAAGAAAGTAGCTTTTTTCGATTTTGTTGCAAGCTGTTCACACACTGACAATTAAAAAAGTGCCTTTATAGATACTTGACAGACAAAACGATTTGGCAAAAAGTACTACAATATATATCCACTTTCTAGAAATGCTGTCCCGCCAGTTAGATGCAATATCTTTTAACTGTAAAGTCCTGAAGCAGAAGTTTTAAAGCAGCTTGCTTTAGAACACCATCCCAGCATCTGAAAAGATCCTACTCCTATATGTGGGACTGCAGCTTCAGCGCCCTGGGTGGAATTTAGAGACAGAATGATGATTTCAAAGGAAGCTTATTCAGCTGTAACAATCCGATGAGGAATTCAGTCTCAGGTGGTGGTGGAAGTTTACAGTCGGTCTCTGAGCAGAGGGGATTTTCTAACCCCTATTTATTTCCTTTAAGCTTCACTGCTTTGTACAACAAAAAATAAAAAATCATGTGCATTTCCAGTCTCAAGCTGCGTTTATTGTGTACATATTGTATACATCACATAGATAAAATCATTTTAAGCAAGGGCTTAATGGCATTTAAAAAAATACAAGCTGTTATACTTGCCTACTAACATTATTTAAATAGATTATATTTTTCAGAGCATTTCTAGACACTGAAGAACAATAAAAAGCCCTTTAGAGTAACACTTTAGTTTAAGTACCAATTGTCACTACTAACCAATTGCTTATTACCTGCTCATATTAAGATATAGTCTGTTTATTTGTACTTAAAGTATAATTTTATTATATAATATTAATGCTAACCAATACCTAAACCCAACTACTAGCTTACTGTAAATATTAATAATCTATCAATATTAATAAATTATCTATTAATATTAAAATATCTATTGAAAAGCAGCAAATTAGTAGTTTATCAGTTATAGTAGTTAATGGCTAGCTAAAATAGGATATATGCACAGGGATTTTTAATTGTTTTATTATTTTTTTATTGCCATAATATGATTTAATAATAAAAAAAAAAAGATATTTACTGCCTTATTGATTGATATAGGTTATAAAGTGTCTCTCAGACTGGACAAGAAGCACTCCATCACATTCTATTGTTCTGCGCCATGTCTTTAAAAAATGGAATTTTATTTTACCAAAGTATTTTCAATAGAGTTTCAATGATTGCCTGGTGCTTGCATTCAAATGGCCTTTCATCTCGTTTTACGCTTGAATAACTAAATGAACGCTTAAGTCTATTTAACTGAGTATATTTTAATTAAATTACATTATCATTAACCTTCTGAAATTGAAAATGGTCACATTAACCTTTCATCTGTGGCTGAAAAACACTTTCTGTGCATTTAGCCCATTGCACCTTATAAACTCCAATCCAGATGAATAATGCATAAAAATACTGTATAACAAATCTGAGAAAAGTGTTTAAAATATATATTTTATCCGAATAACAAATGCACACTTCTTCCTCAGTTTTGTAGGATGTGCTGCTCTCCAGGTGGCCTGAAAATAGTCAACTGGTGTGGGTGAAAATTATGATTATTTGTAGAACAGCCGCACTATCATTAACCTGTCAAAGTCATTGTGGTTGGAGTTGTGTGAAGCCTCAACATTCAGTTGCAGGAAATATCATGCTGTGCTGCGAACTTTTGGAGGTTGTTCGTGACATGATATCAGACGTGAGGATTTTCTAGGCCTTGCAGGAAAGTTCCTCTGATTTCAGCTCCTGGATGGCTCTGTCACGAAACTCTTCAGGGCTAGCGCACCGAAGTCTCTGCCGTGGAGAATGGTTGGTCTTCGTCTGGGCCAGGTAATGTACCAGCGAGTTGATACTGCAGTCACATTTCCATGGGTTATCGTGCAGAAACACCTCCTTCAACCCTGAATCAACCAGAGATGTCATTAAAACCTTACATTTAACAGATAGTTTAGTTAAACTTTTTATAAAAGTGCCCTTGTTACAGTGCAACTATTCATTTCACTAGTGGGTATTATTAACATGTACTTACAATACCTAAGTATAAGTACCTTAAAATTGTAAGTACAATATTAGGATTAGAATATGGGTTTGGTTTATTTACATGTACTTACACATTATTATTTGTAGTTACAGTAGTAAGTACATGGAACGTAACATTTTTTGACAGATATTGCGATTTCGCAATGCAGTGAGTATTAGTTAAAAAAACGTACTAACCTACCTAAAAATTAATTCAAATTGTTTTAAAAATATTCAGAAATGATTCACTCATTTTTCTCTAGAGCAGACAGTAAACACAAATAAAATTACCTTACCTTTCTACAAACAAGTTGAACTAGAGAGATAGTGTAGCTTATTATAAAAAAAAAATTAATAAATAAATAAACTATAAAAATACAGAAGACTTCACAAACTAACATGGCTGAAAAAACTCTGAAATTGTAGTTTGCTGTTGCATGCTACTAGTTTGAGTGTCACTGGCAATACTTTCAGTTGACTTTTTAGCAAGACACCTCATATAGCCATCTGTGGTGCTTTTTTAGGTGCCATTAGTTGTATTTCCTCATGCTGTGGCAACAATTCTATGACAGCTCTTACAAATGATCTATTTGTTCGATGTCTGAAACCAAAATATTCCCCTATTACCGATGATCTGTTTTTCTTTGATATTAATTTGTTTATTAATGCTTCTGATGTGGCAGACACCATCATCTCACTCGGCCGAGCTTTCCTGTTTGTTTGTGTTTTTTTTTTTTTTTATTGTATAGTTTGGTTGCGCAATTCTGATTGGGCAGACCGAAAGTGTGCTAACTCAATTGGCTAGTAAGACTGTCACACACAGTCATGCATTTGCTCTGGACAGGGAAAATTGAATAATGCATATAAATTTCATATTGCACCCTCTTGCGATTAGCTAATCGCAATGTTACAAATTGCGATTGCAATTCAATTCAGCTCTATATCAAAGTGTAAGTCCAACTGAAAAACAAACATGGTGCATTCAAAGGCTACTTCAATACCCTACCCTTTTCGTAGAGGCTCCCTGATGCATGCATTATAGTACTATACAAGAAGACTACATTATACACTGTAAACATATAGCATTCCAAATAGGGATACACCAAAATTCTAATTATAGATGCACTTGGACAATACCTATTTATTGCAGCAATAAATTGCCCTTGCATGGCACAAGCCATTGAAATGAATAGGTTTCATAGTGCTGCGTAGTCCTTTCTACATCTGGTGTGAAAGCCTCTTCAGTGACTATGATTGAGTGAAACGTGCACTTTACTCAATGCAGTGCAACATAGTGTATTTTCTGGCTCACATTATAGGCCATATATCCCTTTCGGCCAAAAGACAAAAACTGCCATTTCTGTTCAATAAATATCAGTGACCGAATATTTGGTCCATCCCTAAATATCCCCTAAATATGGAAATATATACCTGCTGCTCCTTCTGCAGACTGTGTTTTACTCTCACATCCCGTGTTAACAGTGTAATTACTGTGTTATGAGTGTAAATATCACATTCTACACTATTGCTATATCACTGCCAATGCAATTAATCATGAAAACACATATCAAAAGCAAGTAAACAGGGTCTAATGTAAACCCCTTAAGAAACAAGTTTGATCAGGTTGGGTAATCTGTACTTCCATTATATCAATAGTTAACTAGTCATTCAGCAAGTTCACCTATTTAAATATACTACTTACCTTGCATGTTGGCTAGCATGTTGCCATCAATTGCATGAAGTCGATTCCCACTTAAGCCCACGTGAGTCAGTTTAGGTGTGTGGAGAAAAACATCTGCAGGCAGACTCTCAATTTCATTCTTTCTGACATAAAGCTCCTGCAGGTTTGAAAGACCCTCCAGAGTGGACACAGTTAGTGTGGAGAGCAAATTGTTGTCTAGCACCAGCATCTCAAGACCAGTCAGGGGTCCAAACGTACCAGCTTGGATACTCTTCAGCTTGTTGTTGTCCATGTTGAGAAAAAGCAACTCTTCGAGTCCAACAAAGGCTTTGGGTGAGATTCGTTGGATGCGGTTCAAAGATAGGTCTAGGACCTTGAGGGCAATCAGAGGTTTGAATGCATTTGGTGGAAGAGCAGTAAGAGCATTCAGGGGCAGATCCAACTCTGACAGGTTCCTCATTCCAATAAACATGTTTGGTTTGAGGTTAGCTATCTGATTCTGGCCCAGCATAAGAAAACGCAGGTTTAGGAGATCTTTGAAGCCCTTCACTGGGATCTTGGATATTCGGTTTCCTTGTAAATTCAAAAGCATTAGACGCTGAGCTCCAGCAAATGCCTGAGGGTGTATTGATTTGATTGAGTTTCGCTCCAACTTTACACTCTCGATTTTTGGAACGGAGCTCAGGATGCTGCCTGGCAGGTCCTGCAGAAAGTTTTCGCCTTGAAAATAAAATACAAAAACGAAATTGCAAGAGGAACATTTAATTTAGTGTTACATAGTGCAAATACTTAGGGTGTGGTATCTGAACAAGCAATTACAACAATTCTGTTTCAGAAGAAAAATCCATATTGATTATCGCCATAAAGTGGAGATTTTTAATTATTGTTTTTTTTTCCACTTATAACCCTGTAAAAACCATGGTGGCCGAGAGAGCTTAACTCTCCTAAACTTAATTTAAAAAAAACATACAATTACAAAAGCACCAACAAATTAAAAAACGATCTTCATCAGTTTGACAGCACACGTACTGCAAATCCTCAAAATACAAACAACTGAAGAAACGCACTGCATTTTGTCACAACACATGCAAATAAGTAACACAACGGAAAAGTTTCAAGGGGACCCAAAAATGTGACAGACCCTGCTAAGATAAGGATATGTTATTATACTTTGATTTATGCTCAGTGAAGTTGTTGGTGGTCTTTCAAAGGTGAGTTTATTTTAATATCCTGATTACACGATTTTATTGTCTTTTGTAAATTATTAGCCTAATTGATGATTAACTAAAACGTTATTAAAGTTGACAAAAATGCAGTGCTTTTCTTCAGTTTTTTGTGTTGTGACCAAATGCAGTGCGTTTCTTAAGTTGTTTGTGTTGAGAGAATTTGCAGCACGTGTGCTGTCAAACCGATGAAGATTGCTTCTTAATTTGAGGTGTTTTTGTAATTGCATGTGTTTTCTTAAATTGCAGCGAGTTAAGCTCTATTGGCCACAGTAAAAAACAAATCTACTATGATGACCATTGCTGTTGATCAAAAGTATCTGGTCTTTTTCAGCCTACTTTTGAAATAATGATTTTTAACTTATTATGTTTTGGAATAAATCATTATCCATGATTTTAGCAAGAAAACTTATCTAAATACATTTTTTGTACCTACACACTACTATGAATCTATGTGAAAGTCAATCTCTTTGACAATTTCATCAACTTGCATTAATTTAGAAACCTTTTGAATAAGAAAAATCCAGCTGTATCTAGAACATTAGGTAATTTTGAGTAGGGCTGACTTAAGCTATGGTCACTCTAAATTTTGATTAGTAAGTCTCACTGCAGTATCTTATTGTTTTACAATTTTATATATAACAAGCTAAGTATTTTAGATAATTAGAAAAAATAGATTGCAAAAAGATCTATGGTATGTACCATTTATTGTTTGAATATTCATTTATATTTTATTATGAAGATTTACTATTAGCAGTTCAGCACAATTACAATGGAAATTACTTGGAAAATCAATGGAATCAAGTTTCCACCCCAAAATATAAAAGTCTCTGCTCACCCATTTTCAGGATCCACGAGTCAAGAGGGAGTTTGGCTGGGATGCTCTGAAGCCCCCTTTTCTGACAGTTGACTTCAGTCTTTTCCGTACTGGATTTCTGGCTACATTTACAAGCACTGGGGCAGTTTTCCAAGGCCTCCGCAACCCACAGCCACAGCACGGCTAACCCTGCAACCAGCTTCATAGCCCTGAAAACAAGCCGAGCCACTGATTTAATTATGCCAGGAAGGACCTTATAATCCCACTGAAAAGAGCATTAGGGGTATTACTCCAAAGAGAAACCCACACAAAAAAAAACGTTTGTGTTGGATGTAAATTCCTCTTGCAGGCTTACCTTGTGGCTAGATGCTTAATTGAACTTCAACGTCGAAATTCACCACCAAGCCTGCAGCTGGTCTGAGCTCGGATGAGGTCTCAAATGAGCTGAAATGTTGGTCCCTGAAGCAAACTGTGAGCTCTGCAAACTCCCCAGCGCAGCACATTGGTGAGAAAAATGACATGCACAGATTATGACAGGTTTCCCTGCCAAATGAACTCTTGCATCCCCGGAGAAAAACATGCAAGCATGTGTTTTTTCGTGTGGGTGTGTGAATTCACAGGGCACCTTATGCACGACTTTGATTGTTTAACTTGGCACAGGTAGGGTCTGGTTCACGGCAGATTGATGTCACTGTTATTTCAGTGAGCACACATGATAATAAGGCTGGTCTGTGAGCACGAGTGATCGGTGGAGGCGCCACAACCGCTCTGCCCTCCGAAAGCCTGCTGAGCTGATAAGGACAAGGACCTCATACATCTCCCCCCTTGGGCTTTTCTCGGCATTGTCCGCCAGGATTAACAGCAAAAACGAGTCACAGTTTCTCAGTTTCTTGCAAGCATCATCAGTGTCACTCTCGTTTATGCGGCCGCGGAGCTTTGAAAGAGGAGGGCTGGCTGCAGGAAACGCACTGAGATGTTATTATAGCTGTGTCTTTAAGTTTGACGTGTCTGTTCACCGAGATGATTTTATTGCGCGATAAAGACGAAAGCTCTTTCAAGGCCCGCCAACAGCAACACAATATGCAAGCCATCTGGAGCAGCGTAATTATAATTTCTCCAGCTCCAAGCTGAGAAAAAACCAACGCACCGCCTCTCGCCACCCAAAAAGAGAAGCAGTCAGAGCTGATAAAAAAAACGCCTGCGTGATTCTGATTAATAGGAATGTGTTAATGCTGCATCTGTTCTTTAACAATTATTAATTTCTGAATCAAGCAAACAAACAAAAACAACACAAGCATTTAGGCAATTCGAAGATTAAAGTGCACTTCATTGCTCGCTTTCACTGTGTTTTTGAAAGCCATATATGCTTATAAACATCTGATATGGCAATATAAGAATTCAGATGCAAAAAAAGTGCCATCTAAAATATCCATTGAAAATGAACATTTCATCCCACCCTTCTTTGTTTAAATTGAGTTATTTCACTTTAAAGACCATGAAAAGAACTTGTAACTGAACCTAAGCCAAGCTTAAATACAAATTTAAAAAGAAAAATTCTGCATTTAGAGGTTTTTGCTCTTCACTCTTCGTATGCAAATAACATGTTACACACACACAAGTTCATATTTGGATTCACATAGAATTCCGGTGAGTTTGCGAAGAAGTCGAAAGTTCTGCTCTGAATATTACTTTCAAGCATTTTGATTAATCTGAGTTCTCTTTACACAATAAGTGCATCTGATATTTTATATAAGACTAGTAAGACATTGTAAAAGCACGCTCATAACCTAATATGCTAAAAGGTAAAACAAAAAAAGAACACTGAAATAACTGAAGAGGATAACGTGCAAGCAAAGAGAAATGATATCCATGAGCTTCTCGAGAGCATCAGATCAGAGGTCGCAGCGCTCAAAATGAAGATTCTTTCCGAGCTAAAAACCTCCATTACAGCTATGAAAGCAAAGCATCGCTACAAACCCGTGGGGAAAAACAAAGATGTCGAGAAATCATATTTGGATTCACATATATATGTCATTTGTACAACGTATAATTCAAAATACTTCAAAGAGTTATTTACATATATTTTTTTCATATATATCATTGCAATTATTCGTACATGTTCAAATGTACATACATGACACCTGCACATTTTGTCATAAATTACATTTATATGTTGTTTTCACATGACATCATTAATGACGTGCAAAATTCCAGCCTGATCTCACGAGGAAATGCAAGTATTTTACATTTTGTCAGTATAGTGGCTAATTTAGTCGTATAAAAATGTACGATTTTAAAAAGAAGGCGTGGCACCCAATACCGCCCCTAAACCCACCCGTCATTGGGTGATGAACAAATTGTACTTAATTGTATGAATTAGATCGTAGAAATTCATATGAATAAGCCACAAAATCAAAGTTACGAATTGCCGTGAGAAAATTCAGATGGAGGGCAGGAAGTGATTCTTCTACATAGGAATCGCTATCAGTACATCAAAATGTTTCAGTTTTATGTTGTTTATAATTGTTTAAGTCACTTTTATAGACCTCCAAAAGTTTTGCTGATAAAGAGGGGAAAGTTCAAGAAACTGACTGAAAAATGGAAGGGGACATGTAATAAAGTTTCTAAATACATCCATGTGTACAAACTTTTTTTGAATTCGATAATTCCTTTGTTAGCACCTAAAAAGATTTTATACCAACCAAGCTATGTGTATAAATATGTTAATGTGTAAAAACCAGATACAAACACCACCACACTTATACAAAATCCAGGAGAATATAAATAATGTCTCCTGCCATGTAATCGCTGCAATGAAATCTCTGTCTTGATTTGCAATAATCTGAATCTTTACTGGCCTTTCGGCAGCAAAAACAACCATAACATGAACATCCAGATACGCAGCATAAATGTTTGTTGAGGGTAAATTCATTGACCAAACATAAAAGAAATGCAACCCTAGCGACAAAACCTATTATTGTTGTGGAGCACTTTTCACCCCGTACAAAAATAAACAAACAATAATGTAGACTGTGCATCCACGCTTTTGTATGCTTTAATCTGTTATTTCCTGATGTCTATAAGATATCCGTATGGGGTAAAAAAATATAGTAATTTATAATAAACATGTTTTTGAACCACATAGTAAAGTGTATAATGTGTAATACTCTTTGTTAAAGAATGCTACAGAATACTGTAGTATTGTAGTAAACTGATAAACTGTAATAAATACTATAACGTTAGTGTAAAATTGGTGCATTGTGATGGTGTATAGTGTAAAAGCCTAATAAATAATTTGTTTATTACTACAGTTGTGTTGTACCACAGCAACAATAGTTACTACAACAGTTTAATCAATAATCTTTTAGTATGCTTCCAAACACTATCGTATTTACAATAGTAATTTTTCATGTAACTTAACAGCTTACAGTTTCTACTGCCTTGATGACAGGTAAATATAGTTTAGTTCATTAGAAAACTCGTCCCTCTTCATGATATAGATCTCCTTTAATAATAATAATAAATCGCAAAAATAGGGACTTTCCTCTGTGTCCCATTCAGTTTTTTACTTCCTGCCTTCCATCTGAATTTTGCACGTCACCAAAGCCATGTGATTGCAAACAATCTGTATGGGCTTTTTTCGCTCCCAACATCACTGAATCCCTTCCCAACCTCAAGGTGGATTTATTGTTGCATAATAAAATTGTGCCTCGGATGCATTTTTTCAACATGCCACATGCTGATCCGCGGGTAATGCTAAAGTGTACCAAAGCTGGACAAATTCCTATAATTTCCAGTGCCGTAATAAATTGAAAATGGACTCAATCAAGCGCAGCACGGAGCTGACAAGAACACAAAAACCCTGGCTGAAGACAAAACCCTACGTTATTAGAGGTCATGAACAGTCTCAGATTTACGTCCACCCCCAATACCTTGGCCCTATTAAAAATGTCCATCTTGCTCTGCATGAATGGAAACAATGGGTAACCTTTTATACCAGTCTCTGGCGAGTTATGATAAATGTACTCGGTTTGGAGAAACCCCAGGGAGTATGTAGACCAAGGCTATTCAACTAGCGGCCAAAGGGCCAAATGCGACCTGCCAATCATCTCCATATGGCCTGAGGGTAAACAGAGCACATGTAGGTTCCACACACACCTCAACATTTTTTTGTGAATTGATTACTTTGTCAACAAGGTTGCAACACTGGATCAATGTTTCACAGTCAAAAACTAAACTAATAAACAAAATACCAGTGAATCAACCATCAACATGCACTCATTCTGACATGTGCTTGTGTGATGGGTTAAGAGATGCCTGTAAGCGTAGTGTAGAAAATATATTAAGACAATATCATAAGCCATAACCAATGGAGAGAAATAATGTAGACACTGGATACATACAGTGTCACATATGTCAACACTATGTCCATCCATGCTAGCCAAGTTATCAAATGCATTATACTTTCAAAGGCATTTTGAACTGTACATGTTTAGGTGTAGAAATATGCTGAATACCAAACTATATTTATTTAGTGATTAATGTTACACAAATTCAGAATAACCTGTGCGACGTAGTGAAAACAAGAGATCATTTACATCATGAACTTATTGCGACATGTTTAGAAGGCTTTTAAATGCTCAAATATTTGCAAATATTAAAATGTTTAGTAGAAAGACTAACTTTATTACTCATGGTGTTACGTTACAAATGTGTTTTGTTTAAACTGAATATATTATTAATATGTTTATTAGTGCCCGAGCACCAGTGACGCGAGGAATGTCTTGGAACTGCTTTGTTTATGATTATCATTCCATGTCTTCTTCTCCAAAGTATAATTGTATTTTTGTGTCCAAACGTTCTTACAACCCAGACTGAACTTTGCAAACATGCTACAAGTGTTGAACATTTACATCTAATTGGAGTTTCGGCAAAATGTGTCAACAGCGATACCTATACACTTTTAACAAAGTGTCCCTTGAGCTAATAACTACAAATATCTCGATGCCTTGTGCATGTTTGATGGGAGTTTCCATTACATTTGGCAAGTATCAGTGACTTTTTCAAATGTTTTTTATATTAAACAAACTTACATGCATATTGTCCATCATTCTCTGTCATCCTAGTTAGTTAGTTAGTTAACTTTATTCATCCCCGTAGGGAAATTTCATTTGCAGCAAACACACACAAAGACTTCTGACATTTCACATCTGGAGAATTATTAGCCCCCTGTTTATTTTTTCCACAATTTCTGTTTAATGGAAAGAAGATTTTTTTCAACACATTTCTAAACATTATAGTTTTAGTAACTCATTTCTAATAACTGATTTATTTTATCTTTGCCATGATGACAGTGAATAATATCTTACTAGATATTTTTCAAGACACTTCTATACAGCATAAAGTGACATTTAAAGGCTTAATTCGGTTAATTAGGTTAACTAGGCAGGTTAAGGTAATTAGGCAAGTTATTGTATAACAATGGTTTGTTCTGTAGACTTTTGAAAAATATATAGCTTAAAGTGGCTAATAATTCTGACCTTAAAATGTTTTTTTAACTGCTTTTATTCTAACCGAAATAAAACAAATAAGACTTTCTCCAGAAGAAAAAATATGAGACATGCTGTGAGAATTTCCTTGCTCAGTAAAACATATTTTGGGAAATATTAAAAAAAAAATTCAAAGGGGGCCTAATAATTCTGACTGCAACTCATTTAAAAACATGGTACCCCTACACTAAATAAATATCCAGTCTACTAGCCATCAACTGTTACTGAGGGAGGAGGAATTAAAAAACATATTTGCTTGTGGTAAAAATGATCCTTTTTTTCCTATTTCTTATACACCTGGGAACACATTATCGACGACCTGAAAGTAACAATTGGAAGGTGTTTGATAAAGGATGTCACTCATCATTGACAATCATAATATCCTTATTTAGTACTCTTACTTCATATCCTATCAATGGTCTTTAGTTTTATTGCCAACAACTTACTGGCTGTTGTTACCATCTTCCCCAGTTACCTCTTCCAGTCACCAGAAGCCTTTCCATACCAACAGATTACACAAAATGTTGCAATAATGCAACATGGTCCTTATGCCAACAGTCGGTGGTGATCCAGTATGAGGGCCCTTTCAATGCTGCTTGCAGCTATAATGTATATTTCATATAGTGGTTTCTTTGTGTATATAGTGCATATTTATGTTAACAAGTGAATGTGTATATACAGAATAGAACTCATTCGTCTGACTGTCAGAATATTTCAACTTAATACAATAAAATTGTTGATGTTTACTTTTATTAATTGTTACTGTTGATAGTAGAAGTACATTTTACTGATATGAATTTAGTAATTTGGGGCCCTGAGCAATTCCAGCCATGGGGCCAAAAAGTTCTAAAATGCACCTTTTGAACTTTATTTATTTTTAATTGATTTATTTAGCAGTTTTTTTTTCTTATATCACACAAGGACTACTCATACTATGTTATCCGAATTGTGCCCAGGCCCGTTTCCTGGATCGTTTGAGAAATGTGAGTACTCTGAACCGGCCCGAAATTGAAAGTGAGGTGTGACTTTTAAGGAACTGCATCATATGGATTAATTAATAATTTTTACTGTTCAATGAACGCAAACTGTCGTAATTTATTAAAGACTCAGTCCCCACACTGCATGACAGCTGCACCTTCTGCTGCACCTCCTAATTCCTGCAGCACGAGGACTTTATGATTGTTTATGAGCATCAAAAGGGGCTGATATGTTCAGCAGAAGATCTGACTGCGAAATCTCCACTGTGCTGAGCAAAAGCGCTTACTGAAGAGCGCATCATCGATGACGTAAGCGTGCTCAGGCCCGAATGTAATGTGAGTGCGGGCCATCAGGGGAGATTGGAGGGGGGACAAGCGTGTTTTGGCCCGGTTCAAGGCAACTGTACATAGTGTGAGTACGCTCCAAATCACTAATTTTTCTATTTTGTATAATGCAAAATAATAACAACAACAACAACATGTAAAGCATCTTGTAAAACTTTTCAAATGATTGGTGTTCTTAAAATGAATTCACGACTAAAAATTACTTATAAACTTATTTTGTTTTTAAAACATAATCTTTACCTAATTTGACTGCTGGACTCTCCATGATCGAGGGTGGGGCTACATTTGCACAGATCTAATAAACATTAAACATTTATTTTTTTTAGATACTCATCATACGAAATATGACAGAAAATTATGTTATATTTAATTTATAGGTATAATTTATACTACTAGTATATATTTGGGAGCCCTCAAATTTCCTGGGGCCCTAAGTGGCCGCTTATCTAAAAGAGCTCTGTCTGTAGGCTCGGTGCAGATGCAATCTGAGCTGCATCCATTGCTTTTGAATGGGCTCACCTAAACTTACCCTACTACTTATAGTGACGTCACTAGCTCCATTATATGCATTGTGTCTGACATTGCATCTCAGAGGGATGCAATCACAGCTTGCATCATAAAGGCTGCATCCAGATACTATTGGCTTATCTTGCTTATTGGTTAAATGCGCCCCTGTACACTATATTAGAAGCCCAAACTTAGGTCAAATATGGACAAACACAACCAATATGTTCAATTAGTTAGTGAATTATTAAAAAAAAAAAAACTGTTTTTAACCCAAAGATTGGGTTTGTCCATACTGCACTAAAATTTGGTTTAAGAGCAGCATTTTTGAGAGTGGAGTGGTCCCGGGGAGAGATTGGGATCTCACATTTTCCATTTGATAATTTCAACCCTCAAATTGAGCTAACTGAATATCTATGCAACACAACCGAGTGATTTTGTTAATGAATATGCATTTTTTATACTAAAAACAATATTTTACAACCTTTTCCCCAAATCACAGGAAAGGAGAAAATAATAGTTTGGAAATGAGAAGCACTTCACACAGATCCAAGCTAACAGATGTTGTTCGTAATAAAGCACAATTTAGCATGACTCTAACGCCAATTAGCTTTCTAATGTGCACATTCACGGGTCCTTCATTTGTTGCGTGTTGGCCAAGGAATGAAATGGCTTCATGCATCAGTCACTTTGTCATTTCCCTTGATGGGAAAACTGATACTCTGACACTAGATCCCTCACCCCAGGAGCCCAAAATAAACATCCGTGTGCCAAATGCCCTATTACACGTCAAACCTTACATCATTTGTGCGTCACACTGATGACATCTAGTGCTAGACTGGAGCTAATGCAGAGTGTATGCATGCAACAAGGAATAATTTAGTAGTGCACAAGAGTGTTCCATGTATCCAAAAAAAAAAAAAAAAAAAAACTTTCACTGCTTCAGAGTACAATTTGAGGATTCAATCATGTGTGTTTAGAAAGTCTTGAAATCACAAAAGCTATATTCAACATTGCTTGAAAGGATAGTTCACCCAAAAATGAAAATTCTGTTATTTACTCATCCTCCTCTAGTTCCAAACCCAGTTGATTGTCTTCTGTCAAACAAAAAAAAGATGATATTTTGAAGAAAGATGAAAACCTTTAACAACAAATCAACTTTCTTCAAAATATTTTCATCTGTGTTTCAACTTAAGGCAAATAAAAATTTTTATTTTAGATAAACCATCCCATGTAATTCCCATTTTGTGACAGTCAAAGAAAAACATAATCTGTATCCTACCAGCATCAGTTGTGTTCCTTCACTGTCAATCACAAATCCACCTCCATGGCCTCAAAGAAGAGTCCCTACCGCATAGGTCACAGTCATTAGTAGTGGCAGTTTTGGGTACTTTTTTCCTATTGTGAATGTAAATATTCTTTTGTAATAGACTGTATATAGAGCCACGCTGCATGCAATCTGACGATAAACTTTACAGTAGTGCTGTCAAACAACTGATCACATCCAGATAAAAGTTTGCATTACAAAATATATACACGTGTACTATATTTATGTATTTGTATACACACATACTGTACATAAAATGTAAAAAAATATACAAAAGAAATATATGTACAATTTGTATGTGTATATATATATATATATATATATATATATATATATATATATATATATATATATATATATATATATAAACAAGGATTCTATACAATATAGTCACGCATATATTTATATACACAAAAATTTACACAGTACACACACATATTTAGTAAAAATGAATTTTTATTTCAGATGTAATTAATCGCGATTATTCGTTTGACAGCACTACTTTATACTGCAATTTAATTTATGAAACATTGTAGAAACAGTAATGTTACAGTGAAAGTATACACTACTTGTTTTGTTCAGTGTTTCTGTCAGGACATTTAATTGTGAATAACATCCTAAAAGTGTTGAAGATAGATACACAACGTAAATTCCTGATTAAAAGATAGACTACTAAATTACCACTTCAATACATCAAAAAAGTAAACAGGTTGTCAAGTGTAAATAATTAGTAAGAATGAGTGTGACAAATCTGGAACTTTACTCACCCTTTAGCCATAACTTTCTTCTTTGGCTCTCACAAAAGCTATAAGACGTTGAGCTCGTGTCAATTCACTTGACAACAGATGACTGTCATGGATGTCAGAAAATGGTGCTGCACCTGCAACTGACTAGCTAATCATGAATCTCGTCACATGACTTAACTAAACTCATTATTTGGCATCCAACTTCTGATTTCAGTTGGAAACAGCAGAAATATTCGCCTGTATCTGTGTCAAACTGGGGGTCGCAAATTGCAAATAAGTGCATAATTATACAAAGATCTCAATTTAAAATTAGGTTATTACCCATTTCTCCGAGTTTTTAGGTAAAGCTTCTCGCGTGAAGCACACATACACGTATAATTAAAAAATGAAGTCTGATTCACGAACATATGACTCGAATCGATTCTTATATATATATATATATGTGTGTGTGTGTGTGTGTTTAATTGTGAAAGCTTTTCTGGCATTAACACCAGCACGTACATTCTATTCTATTTGCAATCCAACCTTTAGGGAGAAAACTCGAAACATTTTTATGTTTTAATTATATTCTGTATACTTTTTATGTTTATTTAGCAATGGAGCGATAAATTTGAATGTCCAAGTATGCCATTCTTTCAGGTTTATTGATTTTAATGGAGTCTAGTCTGTCTGCAAAGCATGCATATTTCCTGCTCAGTCTGTGAGGTTTGCTGATAATATAACCTGCAGAGCTGAACTTAGCAAGGGGTCTACAAAATCTGTCCCGAAGAGCCGGTGAACTGGAGAGTTTAGTTCCAATTAACCATAATCATACACACCTGAACCAGAAAATCTGTCTTTTACTAAGATATACTAGAAACTTCTTGGCAAGCAAGTTGGAGCTAAACGCAGTAGGACCACGCCCCTCCAGGATTGAGTTTGGACACCGCTGAACTAAACTAAACAATAGTATAAAACAGACTCAAACACTTTCTTTTCTGAGACTAAAAGACTAATGTTTTCACTCTAATACTGTCATATTTCCATTCCAATCTGTAACAAAATCAAGTAACATTATTTTATAAAACAAAAATGTCACTTTTTGGACAATATTTTACTTAATGTAATATTTTTGTAATATAAAACTACATTCATTAAACAAATACGAAATATCAAGTCAAAAAGCAAATGAAATATTAAATGTATTTGTAACAATAAGGTTGAATAAAGTCTGTTTTTATCACACAGTTACAAGTGATTTGATCAGTGAGTGGAACTAATGACGGGGGAAAAAAAGAAATGAAATGATGGAAAAAGACAAACTACAGTAGGAATTCACAACAGTCAAACTCAATGCAACTTTACATATGTTATTGATTTCTAGATAAGTAAATGAATAAATTCAGCAATCTGTACATTTCGTTTTGGGACAAGACATGCGGCATACTGTTTGTCTAAAGTGGTTTAATCAATAATGAATATTAAAAACGGCATTTACACAGAAACTGCTTGTCAAATAACACAATTGAACACCAGATAAATAACATTGTACAACGCTTTCTTTCACTGCTATAAAGTAACAGCTCATCTTAACTAGAAACACTTATTTTTAACTCTCATTAGGACAACTGTTATGCCCACAAGTGATATACTTGCATAGAAGAGAGGCTGATGTAATAGGTTAAGAAAAGCTTTACAATACACATTCACAGTTAAGCATTGTCATTTTTTTCATTTTTCATTAAAACCCTCAATGAAAAGTCATGCTACCTTGCACAAGATTAAAGTTCATAGTTCAACATTTTTGTTCACAGCACACAATTATGATTGAGAAAGATACACTTCATATAGTGCCTGAAAACCAGATTCCAAAACTCAAAAAGAAAAAACTAATTCATACATGGTTTTCTACAGAAATAAAACTGAGGTAGCAAAGCCAAATTGTGTGAACTTTGGATGAAAAACAAGGTTTAGCATAGTGCATGAATGCCTAAAATGCAAATCAAACCAAAAAAAGTATTAACTATGTACAGAACTTATGAAAATATAGTTTTGCTTATTTTTAGTTGTTTTTTTTTTGTATTTTTTTTTCACAAATTGCTGGTCCTGAGAACGAACATTACATCTTTTCCTTACTATACACATATAAAAAAATCCCATCATACACAATATACAAAAGCATTACACAATGTGTCATAAAAAAAAGTCAATGGTAAATAGCCAAGCAAATACGTTAAATGTGTATATGTGTGTACATCAGATGAGATGGCAAGTTGAGGATTATGCAACACAAATTTAAGAGTTAAAAAAAAAAAAAAAAAACATATGTACAATAATATACATCTAAGAGATCAAACTCTGCAAACTGGGGCAGTGTCCACAATCCGTAAACGCTTTGTGACTGAAAAATTGGTTTGATTTTGGTGCTCAATTGTAATTGTTTTTGTTTTTAAAAGACTTTAAAAAGGAGGCTAAGCTGCTAATGACTCATTTCCTGTCTGATGTTCGGTGTCATCCTGGTGTTTAGGCCCCGAGTGTCCATAACAGACTAAGTCTCAGTATACTCTTGGGAAAATGCGGTACGGGACAGCTTTGCAGTACTCTTCCCATGCAGAGCCGTACTTTTTCCTGCACTGACGCTCGTCCCGTGCGTTACGGTGCACCAGCAGAGTGACCAAATAGATCAGGTAAAAATAAGGGACCAGATTGTTGAACCCTACAGAAAAGCACAAGAATCAAATGCTGGCTTTAGTCAGATATCATTTTATCAAAACAGTGAATCATAAAATAATAACACTCGACACTGGTCAGTACATTAAACAATGTCACTTGCCAATTTACCAGTAGATTCTTCCAGTGATATGGTTTATTGCTTTTATAATTATATAAAACATTGTCATCTTTTGATAGAATGTTTTCAGTGTCATTGCAAGGCTGATATATATGAAAACTTAACATTCACCCAACGTCTTCGCAAGTTTTTAAAAAGAAGGAATTATATATCAGTTGTCAACAAAAGAGAAGCATTTCAGGATTTTCTGTGCAGTTTTCCACCAAAATAAAAGCTCCATGGTTTAAAATTTAAAAGCTAAAAACATTTTTAAAAAATTAAATATATAATGTATATCATTTATATTGCATAACAATATTCATTATACACATTCAAAATATATATTTTTTAATATTATCAAAGAGGCCCATTATGTGTTTTTGAAAATGACCTTCTATGCAGTGTGTAACAGCTTTAAGTGAAGTGAAATATCAAGCTAAGGCTCAAATTCGGAGTTTAAAACTTTTGATTCATCTATAAAAGATTTGACTCAGAGTTGTTTACATATATTATCAGTGACGTACGAAACTCAAGCCCCGCCCATTTGTTGTGCACACTGACCTGGGAAAATTTAACCCCCTGGCCCCGCCCACAAACAATAGAAAGAAAAAGAAGACAAACAAGAAAGAAAGTTAATGTTATTTTCTCCACCCAAAGATGAAACTGTGAAGAGTCAGTGGTTGAGGTTTACTTTTGCAAAAAATACCTCAGCATTGAAGCCCCAGCCTTGTGCTGTGTTGTTTCTACAGCAATCTACAGTTACAACAGAGGATTCGTCTGCCGTTTGTTAAAAACATGATCAGAAAAGACCATTGATGTATGGGACTTTGTCAGAGCTTGACAGAAACTTTACAGTGCACAGTTCATGGATCAGTTTCACCCTCCATTTCACAAGTGCAAGTAACTCAAGTGCGATTGTTTTCACTAGCTTGCAAATTATGTGTTTAATTGTTTTGTTACTCGTAACCACTTGTAGTGTATCTGTTTAACTTTTTATATTCTCATATCGTTTATAAAACCACCTCTGCCATTTGACATTTCTCAAAGCTATGGCCACCATCGTCTGTCCCTACACACGTGCGGCGGTCAAGTTTCAAAATAGTTCAGCTTTTGCCACTGTGTGGATTAATACTGAATGTGTGTCGCTGTTTTTATTTACGGTTAAGAATAGAGCAATATGCTGGTGTTAAACTGCATTGCTTTAATGTACTCCTGCATTGGGCTCACACTTAAACTCTGCTACTTCAAAATTGTTGACAAGCTGTGGTGGCCATTTCTCTTGGTCTCACACTGAACGCAGTCGACCAATCGCAATAGACTGGGTCATCGGATCAATCAGTGCAAATTAGTATCGTGCTAAGAAGGGGTTTGGGCACAAATGACTTGCTAAATAAAGCATATGGGAGTCGCTGGGATAATTAGGTAAAAATAAATGCATATTATAAGACTCGAAAGTGTTTTTTGACCTTTCATGCATATCAGCCTGTTGTTAGAGGCCTCAAAACCAAAATATAACCTTTTTTAATGCATGATAGAGGCTCTTTAAATAATTTGAAAAAAAAAATCTGTTGTATTATAGTGATTGTTTTGTATTAGTTCAATATAATAATTAAATATATATTTTTATTTGCATAATAGTAAAAGGTTTGCAATTAAATGAGTGTTTCTACAAATAATTTATGGATATCTGTATATTTTCCAGACAGCGTTGTTTTTTCAAGAACTACAGCTGTTACATTTTCTAAAGTCATTGGCTATTAATGGTTATATACACAAAACACTGCATAAAACATTAGCACTTTGTGTGAGATGATCTCAATCATGGAGGTAATTATTTAGCATTTTGATGACAACGACAACATAGAAACAAAGCTAGAGGTCTCTGGGTAAAATAAAGTCAAACACTCACCGCATGGTAGAGACCAGGCCAAAGCCATGATGATGTCCCCCAGGTAATTGGGATGACGGACAAAACCCCAGAGACCAGACACAATGAGACTCTTTCCGGTTGCAGTAGGAATAGTTTTCAGATCTGATAGGATATAAAAAAAACATCTAAATTGACCAATCAAAAAAACAAAATCATATATATTCATGTGTTGGTTCATCCATTTCAAAACACGTACGAGACACTGCCGGGTCAGAAGGGTTTTTCCTGAAGGCAAACTTCTGAGAGTTGGCTTTCCTGAAAATATAGTATCCCACTCCTGATAGAGAAGGCAAAAACACAAGCTCAAATCATGAGTATATTGACACCATGTCCTTTAAAAAACCTAAATAATCATCTAGATGTACTTTTTAGCATGTCTAAAGAAATAAACCATGAGAAAATATGTCAGACACTGACCGTTCATAGCAATGAGAGTAATGATCCAGAACACTGAGAGCTCATTGGGATGGTTGACTAGATAGTATGCTTGACATGTGAATGTAAAGGGAACAAAAGCCAAATCTCCAAATGTCAACATAAATCCAAAGCCATCATACATTATGTCCATCATAGTCAGCAGCTTCTCCTGAAATACAGTGTGATTAGTCAGTTGGTTATGACAGCACATTAGTCTTTGATTTGAAAAACACTTGTTGTACCTCATGCCACAAGCCATCGATGACCCACAGGAGCTGGAAGATGTTGACCAGGAGCATCGCTGGAGACGGATTCTCCAGATTCTGCTGCTTCATTTCAGCAAGCAACATCGCAAAGTTGATCAACACCTGTGGAAACAACCGACAATTGTGTTTCTTCAGTATATGTCAAATAATTTTATAGAACAAAACAAAAAACATCACACAAGATCTGAGAATTACTAATCATTTTGATCACATGAGGGAGTAATTACAACACCAGTTTAACAAAACAGTTTAACCAAGCCTCATTCACACCAAGGTTATTATTATAGATATGAATTTTATTTCAATGCTTTTTTTATTTGCTGTAAATTTGAGGTTAGTTTTAGCTTTGGCTTTAGCTTTGTTAGTATTATTTTAGTTTTTGTGAACACATTTTTATTACATTTAGTTGAATATATTTATCAATTTAGTTAACAAAAAAAAGTCCAATGCCAACCAAAGCAAAGTGTGGGGCTTGCACAGCTTACGTTAAGTGTTGTGCAAATCGCTTAGTGATAAAAAATAAAATGTTTGAAGTTTGAACAGACACGAATCCCAAAGCCATAAAGATGCAAATGAAAAAAAGTTAAAATGATGAAGAATTAAGGCAAACTACTTCATATTAAAGATCATGTACTTAAACATGCCTATTAGGCTGCACAATATTGAAAAAATCTGACATTGCAAGGTTTTGTTTTGCTGCAATGTGACTATAATATCACCTGATGATTTGAATAGCTCTATTTGGAAAGATTTCATTCATTCATTTAGATTGACTGGCATGATCAAGTCTTTTTCTACGCAGTGCATTTGCATAAAATATAATAAATGTGACTGAGCAAAATTAAAAAGTTTTTCTGGGGAGAGTAACAGTATTAAAGTACAAAAATTGAACATTCATTTTTGTTTTGGCTTAGTCCCTTTACTAATCAGAGGTTGCCACAGTGGAATGAACCACCAACTTATCCAGCATGTTTTACGCAGCGGATGCCCTTCCAGCTGCAACCAATCACTGGGAAACACCCATACACTCATTCACACATATACACTATGAACAATTTTAGCTTACCCAATTCACCTACAGCACATGTCTTTGGACTTGTGGGGGAAACCAGAGCACTCAGAGGAAACCCACACCACCACGGGGAGAACATGCAAACTCCATACAAAAATGCCACCCATAAATTACCCAAATTAACAAAAATAACATAGTCATTGTCTCTGTATAAATCATTTTTAAAATAATATCTTTATCTTTAAATCTTTCATAAAAAATCTAATCCAGCAATGTGACCATTGCGGTTAGACATTGCGATATGTATGCTCAAATTATATAATGTTCAGCCTTAAGTAAAACTTTTTTTAGCAAATGAAGAAAATGTGTTTGTCTGTAAAAATGCCATCTACGGGTGGTTCTCTAAACAGCCAAATTATTGCTTTTGATAATTATTATTTTATTTCAGTTTTTCAGAGGTAGTTGGTAGGTTTCAGTTTGTTTTGTTTTTCAGATTGTTTTTTCATTTTATGTCAGTTAAAGAAAATGCTTTTAGACCAAGTTTTGGTTTACAAAAATAACCTTGATTCACACTACCAGTGACCTTTATTTGGACAAATAATAAATAAATAATTTAATATTATATGATATTCCATAAACCTGACCTGTGGGAACCCTGTGAATGAGGCTTTGCAAAACAATACCAATACTCACCCAACCCATCAGTCCAGGGCGCATTTCACAGAAGAACTTAATATCGAAGCTTTTGATACGGGGATTTAACTCTCTGCCCATGAAGAAGTCATAAATGATGTAGCCTAGAGGAATAATAAAAAATAAAGTATAATCTTTTAAAAAATACCTATGCCTAACATTTAAATGGCAATACTTAGTTGCAATATTTATAAAATTACTTTACTGGAAGGCTTATTTCATAATCATAAACAATTGTAGCTGGTTTATCCTAATCAACAGCACTGATGAAAACGAGAAGAGTTATGATACAGCTTTGTCTGGACGATTATTTAAAGGGATAGTTCATCCAAAACTTTAAAACTGAAAATTGTCATCATTTACCCATCGTTTACTTGGTCCAAACTGGTTTGACTGACTTTTAGTTGAACACTAAAAAAGATATTTTAAAGAAAGCGGGAAACAGGTTACTATTTACTTCTATATTAAAGAATGAAAGTAAATGGTACTGGTCCTCAACTTTCTTCAAAATATCTTCTTAAGTGTGCAACAGAATAAAGAATCTCCTAAAGGTCTGGAACTCTTTGAGGATGAGTAAACTAACATTTTGGGTGAACTATCCCTTTGAGTGTGAATAATGAGGATAATAAACCATTTGTGAAAAACCACAAGTGAAAAAAAGCTAAATCAAAGAGGAAGAAGTCAGTTAGTGCTGGCTGATTTTACATGGCATTACCAGAGTTTCCTCCGGGAGCTAGCTCATCTTTAGATGCCCAGCGGGAGCGGATGAACAGGTAGATGCTGAGGAGAGTTGCGATGAGCAGGGCAGAGGTGTAGAACTGCAAGAAGTGTGCATGGATGTAGCTGAGATCCACCTCCTGGTACACAGCGACACCTGCTGCCACAGCCGTGAGGAGTAATGCATAGAAACCTGACGCAAAAAGAAAATTAAGCTTTTTAAATCAGTCAAATTTTAAAAATTCCATATAGATTAGAATTGCTGATATCAGAAATTTTGAAGTCTGACCATTAATCCTGTATTTCAAAGTTTTCCCATTCTTAAGTGGCATTCCTTCAACAAGCTGTAGGGTGAGGGATTGAGAGGAAGCGACAAAGAAAGAGAGAGAGAGACACACACACATTTACAAGAGAACACTAGTCAGTTAAAAGCTGAAATAAAATAAATTATAAATTAGGGTTGCAGACTTCATGTAAGGTACTATGGTAAGGATACTGAAACTTTAAAATACTGTACTTTTAAAGTGGTAGTATTGTCAGTACTGCAGTACTAATAGTCATTTATCTGTATTGTATACGCTACTTTATTTACATTGATTCGCAATTTTAATTCACTAAAGGGAATGAAGATTATTCTTTTGTCTTATTTTTTCCAATAACAAAAACATAAAGAAAGAGTGTATAGTGTGTAATTTTATATATATTTATAGTTTAATTTTATATATATAAATTAATAAAAATGACTAAAGCACAAAACTAAAATGAAAAACTAATTTAAAGTATTAAGTAAGATTGCTTTAGTATATTAACAGTTAAACACTGGAACTAGTGTCGGGTCGAACAAAATGGTTCTGCAATATTTGTGTAAAAACCAGCCTAATAACCCAAATCCTTGAGGTATGACACAACCATGTAGTAATTTCTGTTCTAAAATCAAATCATTTTAATCATAAAAAACACACAATCTAAAAGGTAATATGCCTAACGAAATTGTCAAACAGATGTTTCGGCTTATGCAAGATGCGTTAAAAACAGATAACTGCAAAACTGGATAAAACACCTATAAAACTGCTGTATTTTTAAAGGTTCTAATAAAGAACCAAGTTGTTACTTGTACACAAGCTATATAGTTCCACCATTGTTAAACTAGATGACTGTTGATACATCAAGCTCCTAAAGGTCACAGATGCAACTAAAACTAAAATTGCCCAGACCAAACATAAACAAATTCAGAAACATACTCGCTATTAAACGATTTTTCTGACAAACTCATCTTGAAATAATCAGCTTAACCTCAAACTCATGGAAAAGCGCAGCAATTTTTAGATCCTATCTTAATTACCCTTAAGAGTCTGGAAATCAAAACCAGATGTTTTCCAGCGAGGCTTTCAATCTGCATGCCACTTCCAGTGATTAATCTAATCTAGCCTGCTTTACTGCAGCTAACATGCACACAAAAAAAGAGAGCCACAGAGTTATGTGGTCATGCGCTTAAACTCAGGTCACGGGGAGTCATGTGTTTGTGGACGGTACCTTTCCGACAGGGAGCAAGGAGAGGACGGCCTGGAAGAGAAGCCAGAGCAGGACGATGCCAAAGACCTGGCAATCCCAGACAGACTGAAGAGCGGGAAGCTCAAGAGGAAAGCTCTGGAGACTGGCATCCTTCTGCCCACAGAGAATGAGCAATACCAACACAGCCACTGGCAGCAGAAACATCAGGAAAAGCACACCTGAAGGAGAAGAGGGAGCCAAATCTTTTATCTTTTATCATAATCATTTTACTTAAATAATCTGACAATAATTCCTATATTATATTTTTCTGTGCATGATGCTGTTAACCTGTAGTAAAAGAGAATTTAAAACTTTAAGCTATATGTTTTTGTTTATTTTAAGCCTTATATTTTTATTTACTATTTGGACACAATATTACAAAAATCTGATGTTACGATATTTTACTTATCTGCACTAATTTTTGTGAAATTCTCAATACAATTCATCCAGATGGCTTAAATAAAAAGCTTTAACATTTTTCTGGAGAGTCTAAAAGTACTTGCGTACAGAAATTAAATATTCACAATGGAAAAAATGCTTTTGTGCACAGATTATTTGCTTGTGAAGGAGAAATTCACTTAATTTGGGCATATTATTTCTAAAAACAATATGTTTTGCTTGTCTAGAAAATGCTTCTCCATTTCTCTTGTTTCTAGTCCAAATATCTTGGTAAGAAAAGCATTTTTGCAGTGCAGTCTCACAGGCCTTAAAAACACATTCTGATGATAAACTTTAACTCTATTGTGGGTAAACTTTGCAGTGACTCTACAGATCACATGTGTTTGTGGCTCCTGGTCAACTATAATTGAGACTCAAAATTGCACTGCAAATGTCTACATTGCGATAATGATGCTGAAATTATATTTTGTGAAGCCCAACAACCTTTATTTTTAACCCAAAAGAGACAATTCTAGACCATTAACAAATAAGTAAATGTGGGGAAAATGCTACTGAAACACAGTCTATCAAACAAGAGTAGAATACAGTTTGGTAGGGCCGATAAACGATATTATATCAAATCGAGATTAAATTTATGTCAATAACAATGATCAGCTTTGAACTTTTTTTTTTACTCTAGATTGGTCTAAGAGCCAGAAATGTGCAACAATGTAAATCTAAGAGTGTGTTGTTATTAGAGACAAACCAAATTTTCGGCCACCGAAAATTCATTGGCCAAAAATGTTAAGCCATTTAACGGGCGCTCTAATTTTCGCCAAGCCATACAGTACAGTATTAAATTAAATCGATAAAGGCTTACCGACTCTTCCTCCAAACTCCAGATCGGCGGTCTTGACGGCTGCTGGTGCTTTAGTTTGCAATAACGGCTCAGACTCTACGGCTTTCTCCAGCTCTACAGCCTTGCCATCACCCTGGTCCTTCCTGCGCCGTAGATTATATCGTCCACCTGTCTGGTTCTCTGATTCAGTCTCTGTCTTCTCCTGTTACAACGTTACAGTGAGTCAAGACTGAATAGTAGCATAAATTATTTACAGATTACAAAATAAATAATTTCACATCTGTTGAAACAGAAACCAACTTTTTTTTGTTTTGAAAATTGACACTTATTAAGAAATGACTAATTAAAATGTGACAATTTATATTAAATAAGCGATTTCCATTTCAAACAGAAATATTAAGCAGCACTAAAAAAAAATGCTACTGAAGGGGAAAAAATAAAGTTAGTAACATTTAACTAAATTTTTAATGAAATACATGCAGGTTTGGAGAGCATTACAAATATTTTACAATCTAACCAAATCCAAATTTCTGAGTTTTAACATTTATGTTCACACCCTCCTTAAAACTATTACTGCATGTTTAAATAGAGTAAAAACATTTATGTGTAAAAGTTTATGCGTTGTGTCATGCAAAGACTGAAGGTTTACCACTGAAACCTTGTGCCTTTTCTATAACGTGACTGTACTAATGTAAAGCTTAAGCAGTCTGGTCATGCTTTGTAAACCCTGTTCAATTGTCTCACGAGGGGAGAAAAATGCTGAAAAACGTGACAGTATGATTAAACAGAGGCCACATTCAGCTTTAGCTTTGTGTGCACAACTAAATAGGCTCCTGTCACACATGGGAGGCACAACATACATGCATGCATCATGACATTCCAGCCTTCACAAGACCAGTTTGTGACAGGATACATTAAGATGGTTTACTTGCTGCTGCTAGTGATCAAAATTTTATTGATAATGTGAATCGCTGATGCATTCATACCTCTGTGACTACAGGAGCTGCTTTAGCTGTATTATTTTCCTCTTTCTTCTCAGATTTGCTGTTGCTGCTGTTGTTCTCGTGTTTCATCGCCTGAAAGAGATGACAGTCAAGGATATGTGACTTGAACTCACGAGGAAAGACAAATGAGATAACAGCAGTAAACATGAGTTAACTGATGTGAAAGAAATTAAACCCAAAAATAAGTGTAACTATTTACAAGACTGAGTCAAGTTAGATCGGAAAGAAGAATCAAATAATGAAAGCAAAAATGCATTTATAGGAAAATTAAAGTTACAATTTAAAGCTTTCTATTTCAAATAAATTTTGTTAATTTGAATTTTCTATTAATTAATTATTCCTAAAAAAATAAGTATCACTGTTGTCACAAAACAATTACAAAAAAGTGGCACAATGTTAAAAAAAGAGCAATGTTTTTGCAAGATTTCCATCATGTGTGAAATTACATTTAAACACATTAATAAAGAATAATTATTTTAGACTGCAATAACATTTCAAAATATTCCTATATTTAAAAAAAATAAATAAAATTTAGGGCTGCACGTTATTGAAAAATCTGACTTTGCGGTATATTTTTTGCAGCAACTTTGTTATATTGGGATATTCACCGGATGACTTGAACAGCTCTATTTGGATAGATTTTATTCATTTATACTAACGAGGATCTATTATTTCTCTATGCAGTAGATCTGCATATAATACAATAAATTACAAGCATATATATAAATAACAGAGTAAAAATAAAGTTAAATAAACAGTGTTTTATGGTTTTCTTGGTAGTCTAACACTATTTAAATACAAAAACTGAACAATCAACCATCAAATAACATGGTCATTACTGTATAAATACTTTGAAATACTAATGTTTAATATAATTCATTTATTAGTTTTCTTTTCGGCTTAGTCCCTTTATTAATCCAGGGTAGCCACAGCGGAATGAACTGCCAACTTAGCCAGCACATGTTTTACACAGAGGATGCCCTTTTGGCTGCAACCCATCTCTGGGAAACCCACCCATACACACTTATACACTAAGGACAATTTAGCCCATCCAATTCACCTGTACCGCATGTCTTTGGACTGTGGGGGAAACCGGAGCACCCAGAGGAAACCAACGCAAATGCAGGGAGAACATGCAAACTCCACACAGAAACGCCAACTGAACCAGTTGAGGCTCGAACCAGCCACCTTCTGTTTAATATCTTTATTTTTTAATATTTAATAAATAATCTAGTCCTGCCATGTGACTATTGCAGATACACATATTGTGATATCAATGCACAATCTAAATATTGTTCAGCCCTATCACCATTGTAATCATAAAACAGCTAAATAAATAAAGCAAGCCTTAACATTTGACTTTTAATGTGCACACCCACTGCAAGTAAAACCTTACCACAGGAGTGAGTCGAACCTCCAGCACTTCTTTGAGTTTTTCCTTGCGCACTTCTGTGCTGCGAGATGAAGCTCTGCGCGGCGTCCTAGCTGGTGAACGGGAGCGACTGCGACGTGGGCGTCCCGGGGAACGTGCCGATGAACGTCCTGGCGAGCGTCCCGGTGATCGAGATCTTGACCTCGACCGTCCAGCAGTTTGAAAAATGACCACACTCTGCAACAAAGGCAACAATATTTAATGAGAGTCAACATTATGTTATTATGTTGTCATAATGTAGGTCACATTCATAGTGCCAGTCACAAAAAGATATGTTGAAGAATGCTAGAAACCAGTATCCACTGTCATTCATAGTTAAAATTAAAAACTATGAAAATCAATGGCTTCCAAAATTTTTCAAAATATCTTCTTTCATGTTCAAAAGAAGCTCAAGAATTTTTATTTTTGGGTGAACCAAGCCTTTGACAATTAAGAGATTAGTTCACCCAAAAATGTAAATTCTTATTCATTTCTCACTCTCACATCCAATCTGATGGGAGATTTTAGATCTTAGAAACACAAATTACTATATTTTGACTCTGACTCCCCATAGACAGAATTGTTCTAAAGACACTCAAAACATTCCATGTGACTTCAGTGGTTCAACTGTAACTATAAGAAGCTGCAAGGACAACTTTGTGTGCAAAAAAATGCTAAAAACAACTTAGTTCACCGGTGTATTCTGCGTCAGATTAGAAAGCGTGTTTACCACAGGCTGTACAATGTATTTGCCATTAGAGTCAGCAGTGTAACACCCAACTGTTGTATTACTCATAGTAAATGTGCACGTTAATCTGACGTATAGAAGACATAGGCAAACCATGTCCTTACAGCTGTTTGGCACATAGATCTAATCTTGGAGCTTCATAAAACCGTATAATGACCACTGAAGTCACATGGAATGTTTTGACAAGGTTTTTGGTTCCTTGTCTGGACTTTGAACATCTCTGAACCGTTGCTGTATGTGGAGGGTCAAAAAGCCCATGGATTCTATTCAAATATATACTAATTTGTGTTACAAAGATAAACAAAGCTCTCAGAGTATTAGAACAATATGATGGTGAGTAGTCAATAACAGAAATATTAAATATCAACTTATCAATCAGATATGCTGAATACTCTTCCTAAAGATATAAAGAAATAAGTAACACATCTGGCCCATTTTCTGTTTGCTAATTAGACAGGTAAATGTGTCATGCAAGCTATTTCAAACAGACTGTCAGATGAGTTCAACTAAAGCAAAGGAAGCTCTTTGAGTCATGTTGGAAAACCTGTCAGAGAGGCTTCATACCGTGATGTCTGACTCCTTCAGCTCCAGCTCAGTACCATCTTTGTAGATGACGGTGTAGAGGCGAGTCTTGTTATCAAAACTCATCACCTTGACCTCATAATAAAGGTTACTGCCGGGCCAGCGGCCCATTACAGTATCTCCAATCTGAAACCTTGCAGGCGGCATCTTTGTTTACTTAAAAAAAAGAAAGAAAGAAATCAATTCACAAGATAAAAAACATATGCAATAAATTAAACATTTCCCATATTCCATACAACACATTTCATAGAGTTCTTAACTATTAAACACTCAACTTTGTTAATGATTTTGGGCTCTATTTTGACGGTCCATGCGCAAAACGGAAAGCGCAGGGCGCAAACGCATTCAGGGTGTGTCAGAATTCATATGTGCTAATATGAGGACGGGAAAATCCGCTTTGCGCCGTGGCGCATGGTCTAAAAGGGTTGAGTTTATTTTCCTAATGAGTTATATGTGTGTTTTGAGAATAAACCAATCAGAGCGTCATCTCCCATTGCCTTTAACTGCCAGCTGCGTCACACCATAAGCGCATTTGCTATCTACACGACGTAAATTAAGTTCACTTTCGCTTTTGCTCTTGTGGATAGGGAAACCTTTACGCACAGACATCAATTAGCATATAAATAATTAATTTGCTTGTTAAGTGCAAAGATTTGGTTCAAAACTATTTCTAAATTCAGTTCTGGTGCAGTAGCATCACCAAACAGATTTTAAAACCAGTTTAAGCATTCTGATTAAGTTATACTAAAACACAAGTAGGAAAACAAGGCAAACAGACTTCAACGCTTAACCTCAAAACATGCTCAAAACATTTGTTTTTGTAGTTTTATATATTAAAAGACACTAATTCAAATCATGTTAAATGTAGTGCACTGCTTCCGAATTCTTCATGCAAAATCATGTTAAATAATTCAGTGATATTCTGCACTATTGAGTAAAATACATTTTAATTCTATATGATTGGATTAGTGCATTTTTGAAATCATAGAAATCACAGGGCCCTAGGTTAACTGTGCCACAGTACACAGTTTATGCTATGAATTGCTTGATTACAGTTGTCCCTGCATATTAAGTATTTTACATATAAAAAAAGACACACTTCACCTTTAAAAACTCATTGCGTGTTCCGTTCAAAACTAGTATTTTAGCCTTACAGATTCTCAGTGAGTATTTCAAACACATTTAATGGTGAAGCATAAGGGAAACACCAGAGTAGCTGCACATGGCCTGATGACAAAAAAGCGGTGATGTCAGCTGCAGCCTGAGAAGTGCTGATAGGTCTGAATTACACACTCACTGTACTCTCTGCAACAGCGCTATTGTTGAGTTCTCAATAGCTTTTATGCCAGGGATTCTACCATCACACAGGTACCTGTAACATCAACTTCTGGCAGATGAGAGGACTTTTAACATCTATCTTTCCAACGTATAACCAACAGAAGCAACTTTCTGTTCTTTTTAGGTTAATTACATTTGGATCTAGATGACACTCACCCTTTGTTGGGTTTCTAAAGAATAGAGTCCCAAAACAAGATTACACTAAATTTGAAGTTTTTCTTCTTAAATCTGTAAGATAGCCTTTTTACTCAACATTTTACAAATATTTAAAAAAAAATTTGTTCTAAAATAAATATGCTAAAATATTTAGCCTTATAACGTAAAACCAACATGTAAGAAAAAAAAAAAACGCTTTCAAGATAAACCACGATTTGGAAAAGTCAAAAGTTACTGTTTTACCATTCTTATGGTATATGTAAGATTTTTTTTTTTATTTTCTTTTTAGTTTTTTTTTTTTGGAAAACATTATCTCCAGCAGAAAAGACATCCAAAGACGAAGTTTTAAATTGTAAAGAAATTTGTGTTTTTGAAACTAATGTAGACAGCAGAAGTCAATGATTTATTTGAATTATTTAGTCTGACATGTTCCTCAATGTAAAATATATTGTGTTCAAAGGGGAAAAAGTTTCATTTTTTACCCGGACATTTAAAAAAAAATGTCATTTAGAGTAGTAATCACAACACAGGGTTCAACACTAAGGATTTTTTCTACTGGTCCAATCGGGCCAATGGTTCAGATTTTTACTTGCCCTGCCCAAATTTTCACTGGCCCCATTAAAAAAATAATAATAAAAAAGACAAGTTAATGCTTATTTTTTAGCCACATATTTTAAATAATGTGTCAAAAATAACTTCCGTGAATCTAGAATTTCAATATTTGAAAAATGTTAATAAATGTATGAGCACAATTCAGAGCTATGCAAACGAAAATTGCTTTATGGGAAATGTGGAGGTATTTTATTGCAGTTTGAAATTATTTAACAAAAGGTGGCTGACTGGCAAATTGTGCAAAAAAAATAAATTAATTAAATAAAAAATAAAAATAATCACCATTTTTTTCGTTGTGTTTTCATGTAAATGTCTGCTTCCAAGACGTTATAAACATTTTTAATTTAGCCTTTTAATTTGATATTGCTGCCATGTTGCCGTCTCTTCGCTGTACAGGTTGTTACCAGGATACGGAAAAAAATAGCGTGCTTCAAAACAGATAGGAGGATCCGAAAAGCAATCGACATCAGAGAAGATAGCATTTTAAGACCAAAAAGCTCAAGCTTAAAATGCACACAATTGACTAATAGTCGCAGGCAAGTTAAACTTTAGTGACAAGGCAGCACTTTCCCAATCAGGCCAGTAATAATCCTGTCTACTGTCCAAAGCATCTTTCACACTGGCCCCGGGCCATAGGGCAGTCCTTATTGTTGAGCCCTGCAATACCGTCAAACCATAATATTTTTATCCAAGGTTATCATACCATCTACGGCAGGGTGATTAATTGAAAAGTAATCAAAATCATTCAGAACCTTTAATCGATCAACATTTTCCAGGTCAATTTTTTTTTCAACTACTTCCCTTACCGCATGTGGAGTCACGTGACCCCGCTCTGTTTACACTTCTGTGTCAAGTGCAGTGAATGATCTGGAGCAGGCTTCACACAGGCACATACCACAGGCACAGAGAGGGCAAAAAATTAAATAAATAAATAAATAAAAGAATCATTCATTATTCGTAATTGAGTTAAAATGCTCAATTAATCAGAATTTCGATTTTAGGCCAAATCGCCCAGCCCTAATACCATCAGAATCATATACCGGCCCATGCCTAATCGGTTACCAATATATGAATTAGTTAACATTAGCAACATTAACTAAGATGAATAAATGCTTAGAAGCTTTACATGACTACATTAACGTAACTTATTTTAACAAATGAAACCTTACTGCAAAGATTTAACAAAAATAAAAACTACAACCATTCAGACTAGGGTTGTACGATTAATAATATTTTTTATCACAATAACGATATTTGTTACCCACAATCAGTAAATAAATATTGTCATGTTTGTTTGTTTTTCTATATTTGTGGCTGTGAAATTCAATAATACACAAGTGAATAAATGTTAATCAAAACAATAATTGCCATTATTAATCGTGATTAATGTTTTTTCTGTGCAGCCCTAATTTAGACTAGGCATGGGCCAGTATAAGTTTTGGACGGTATGATAACCCTGGATAAAAATATCACAGTTTCACGATATTGTGATTACTGGTCTAAAATGTGTTTTTTTTTAAATGTCAGGTTAAAAAAACTACTTTTTTACCTTATTGAACACAATATATTTTATTTTAAGAAACATTTATAATATTTTGAAACAGTAAACATGTCACGGTAAATAATTCATAATTAAATCATTGACTTTTGATGTCTTCATTGATTTCAAAAACACAGATTTCTTTACCACAAACACACACACACAAAAATACCTTACACATACCTTAGGAATGGTATAACAGAACTTTTGCGGTTTTAAAACCTTGTCTTTCCCAAACTGTGGTAAACCTCGAAACCGGTAATCGTCCCATGGCTAATTCAGACTGCAAAATTATGCAGAATATAATAATAGAAAATAAACCCACCAAAAATAATTTTAAAAATCTATTATTATTATTATTCCAGTATAATAAAAGCTTAAAATGTAACTAAAATAATTTTCTGAATATCCCTTATGACATATTTCAACAAAACATCTGTAATGTAAAATGAAAAATAAAAGGCTAAACAATCTCTAAATATAAAAAAACACCAGTCTACCATTAAAAGACAGCAATTCATCATAACACACATGTGAACATTCTAAAATTCAGATATTAAAATTCACAGAGCAAAAACCAAACACCAATACATGAAACAGTTTACTTGCCACTAGGGTTGTAACGGTATGAATTTTTCACGGTATGATAATCGTCTAAAACAATACCACGGTTTGACGGTTTCGCGGTATACGGTATGTTACAAATGTTACAAAATAATAGAACAGTGAAGCAAATTTGACTTTTTCCAAATAATATATTTTTAGTTACTATAAACAACACCACTTACAATGAACAAATAAAAATAAGAAAATAATAAATAATGTGTCAAAGTCCAAATAAAGTCCAAATAAACATGGTGCACATCCTCAGTAAAAAAT
Organism: Danio rerio; assembly: GCF_052040795.2. Taxonomy (NCBI): domain Eukaryota; kingdom Metazoa; phylum Chordata; class Actinopteri; order Cypriniformes; family Danionidae; genus Danio; species Danio rerio. The sequence goes on from NC_141040.1 coordinate 40,600,919, forward strand.
AGATATAAATATTTACTATACTATAAATAGTTACATAACGAAACTAGATTCAATATGGAACATCCTTAGGTTTTATGTGCCAGCATGGATATGGTTGTCTATCGATATGGATTTGGATGTGGTTGTCTGCAATGCAGACAAACAGCTGCATCTTCATTTGCGTCTTTTGAAAACAGCGAGAGCAGCAGTTCGTCTTTGCTGTGTCACTGTTTTGTCATGTTTCTGTGCATGCAAAAGTACTTAGTATGAGAATTATTTCATGCAAAACTTTTTTTTTTTGCGTTTTATTTAGCCGCGCATAAATGTATGCCTATCTCTCATTCCGTGTTGTTCAAAAAGCTTGGTCCACAAACAAAAGCGAAACCTATGCTTATTGGCTGTGATATAGCGAGTTTGAACCAATCTGGGCATGGAGGAGGGACAATGCATCAATGTATCATGTCTGATTTGTCCGGAGACACAGTGACAAGCGTTTCTTTGTCAAATCAGCGTTGTCAAATGTTGATGACGTAACCGCACTGATTCCGGAGCCTCTGAAAGTCCGCGAATGTTATGTGATACAGCACTGGAAAGCTGAGATTCTCTTCTTTATGCCAATCTTTGAATTGTATGAATCGGATCAGCGGATCAAAAGTTATTAAACATTTAAGACTTATTAAACTTATTTTTAGCCGCGGGCGGCTGTCTCGGTCTTTAAGGAGACAGAAAACCGTTAAAGGTTAAAACCGTTGATATGCAATTGTTCATGGTATGATAATCGTGCACGTTCAAATCGTGGTAAACCGTCATACCGGTATATTGTTACAACCCTACTTGCCACTAACTAGGGCTGGGCGATATGGCAAAAATGCAACCTCTATTAATTATTTTCCATATTGAACAATAACAATATATTTAGTTGTTAATGCTAACAGGTTCAAGAGTATCCCAACAATGACTGAAGCCGCAAAAATGAAAGCGTCAATTAAATAGCATAACCAATTTTTAGCAGAGGAAATTATAATCAACACACTTCTAGATTTCCATTGCTGCACATTCCTGCTGTGTGATTGGCTCTTAGATCAATATAGAGTAAAAAAGCCCAAGGCTAATCATAGTTATCAACACATAAATTATCGCAATTTGATATAATATCGTTTATCGGCCCAGCCCTACCACCAACACATTAAATTTGTCAAAATGAAGCCTGAATCATAAGTACAACTGCTCACACATTTAGAAGATACCCTTTTAGCAGACACACCATACAGGAAACACCCCGAACTTCATATTAAAGCCATATGGAAAGAAAGGCCATAAAAACATAAGCCTTCAACCCTAAAACCATCTAATCCAATGAAGCACATTCCAGACATTCCTGATCCAGAGCTCACTGACACACACCCAGCACTGAGTTGAAGTCCTGCAGAAATCCAGATATCCCATGTGCTTCAGGGAGTTTAGGTGAAACCACAGAGCAAAAGATTTAAACTGAGAATGTGAGTGGGCGGAGTCTGCCTGGTTTTGTTATGCAAATATGTGGGCACACGACGACACGCGCGCGCTTACTATCACTGCCAGCAGCTATTCAAAACTACTACTACTACTACTACTACTTAAATCTTTTAAAGCAATAGTATTTCAGACAACAATGGTCACGGTTTTCATTTTTAATCTTACTTCAAAAAAACACTACAACAGAACACCACATCTTATATATTTGAAGATTGGATATAAATCCTACATATTTCATAAAAAGTCAATATGGAAATTTAAGCTGTTTGTGTTAAGTTTTTGTGTAGTTTAAATGTGATCTAGAGGCTCTAGTGTGGATTGACATGCTGCTCCTTTAACACAGCAGAAGAATGACACCGGAATGGAGGGAAAACGTCATGTATTCAAAACCATTGTCAGTCTGCATGTGAGAGAGACTCGTAAACAGCAACATTAAACGAGAATCAATGAACTATGGGAACAAAAACAGTTATTACAATGAACGTATAGTGTATTTAACACATATTTACTGTCAAAGCAGAGTAAAATGATCTTTATGTGCGATTATTTTACACAAGAGTGGAGAGAGTCACGTGCACTTTCGTGCACAAACAACGTAATGAAACTGAAAGGTTCGATATAAATTATGAATTCAAAACTAGTTGATAAAACAGTATAAAGTTGTATTAGTGTGGTAAAACAGACGAGCTGTGATGGAGGAGCAGTAAATGCGCGCCGTGCCCAAGTTTCCTGTGCAACGACTCGGCTGGAAAACGGAGTTTCAATACAAGTCAAATACCAAAACAACAAATAACAGCTTTGAGAATTACACATAATAGAAAACATAATGTTTTCTAAACTGTATCTTTCATATAGAGATATGCAGAAAGACAAGCAACATGTTATGTGTACTTCAGAAAGAGAGTTGGGTCGGACTGAGCGCTGAATGTATTTCTGTACCGTTAACTACGCAATCCCAATAAATACATTCCCAGACAAAAACTTTAAGCACGCAAAGTCAATTTATAAAACTTTCTTACCTTCAGTCGACCTTATTTTCCTAAAAATCACTAAAGCTTATCCGTGGAAGTTCATAAAATAAAGAATATTGTTTTAAAACGCTGGCCCCCGCTCTGAACTCGTTCCTCCCTCTGTGACTGCTCAACCTACCAGCGTTGTTGAGGGCGGGAAGCGCTGTGATTGGGTGGGGCGACCTGTTTTTAAATTTCTGAATTTTCTGATTGGTCGAAGGGGGGCTTTGCGTGAGCGTTGATTGGAGGCGAGGCAGTTGAGCTTGAAGAGAATCGAGGTTTACAAAATGGAGTCCTCTTCAGGCGAGACAGTTGATCGGTGAGATATGAGAAGAGAGAGGGACAGGACAGACAGACGACGTCACACTTATAAATGCCATAAGTTTTTAAGTCAAATATAGTTGGTAATTAATGGGTAAAGGCACGAGAAGGGTCAGTGAAACGCTTAAATAACCGGAATTTAAGTTAATAACTTGTTTTTCATACTTATACCAAAGAGCTTAAAATGACTTGAGAGATTCTATGCTCTTTGTTATACTGTGGAGGGCAATGGTTGTTAATACAAAATGACCGAAACAGGTCGACGAAATCTTCCGCTACATATTTTTAATATATATTTGTATTTATTATTGTCTCTTTTACAGGTTACAGCCGTTCCGAAACATGCTTTTACCCTCCTATTGTTAACTTACTTGTAATTCATCTTGACTGACAGGTACTTCTGCTGAACACAACCACACTCTTGTTTTGTGGTTTGAATATAATACAAACTTGTCAACTACTATTAAAACAATTAAAAATTAGCTTCAAATGAAAATTAAGGCCACTTTGAAACTGGTAATAATTATATTAAACACATTTCAACTTGCATTAGTAAGGTAACTAACAGTTGGTTGTGAGCATAGAGTAAACTGCTATGATTTACCTGTGTATTAAGTTAATATTACATTATTCAATTAATTATAGTGCTATGATTAATAGAAATCTAAATCTAGAATAATTAAATAGTAACTAGCAATGTATTTTAACAATAACCAAATACATTCAGCTTGCAGTCTTATCAACTAATCCAACCAGCTTTTTATTGGTTATGTTAAAGAGTAGGTGTCTAATACTTAGAGTCTTACTCAGTTTCCGTTTTAGCAAAATTGCATTGCTGCATTTGACCTTAGCTGAACTTTAGCAGTGCCTTTATGTGCTCAGTCTGGAGTTGTGCACATTTTCTAGCAGCTGCTTTCTGAACCAGTAAGATTGTTTGAGCTGCGTTTAAGAAGTGTGTTCAGTGCAGTGGCTGTTTGAGTAATATTCAGCTTTTGTTGCAGTGTTTGCTCAGTGCTGCCTTCTTCCTGTTTGATACAGCTTAGCCGTGCAACAGCACAGCAGACACAAAAGTGGCAGCGTTTGCATAAGCTGTGTTTTACAATTCCAAAATCAAAAGATCTAGATTTGAGTAGATATTGACTCAAATATGTTTTATCAAAGACTATAGACACAGTGTGCATACAAAAACAACAGACATCCACTATACATGCATTCAATTTAATAACATATTTACAAAAAAACTCATCTTGGCATAAAGAACAATAATCATTGGATGATGTTAATTTCAGGACATCAAAGCAGCTAAAAAAATACTGTAAATTTAAAACTTTATGCTTTTTTCTAAATCATTATGTCAAACCCATTTGTCTGCAAATTTCTAATTTAAAATAAAGTAATTTTGTAATTGCTCACATATTTTAATTCATACAGGTCAGAATAACAGTTTAATTTTTACAGAAATGTATCTTATGCTGAATGTCAATGGAACATTTTATATTTATAGGTACTTTCCTAAAGTGGTTCCAAACCTTTGTGAGTTTAATTCTTCTGTTTAACATTAAATAAGGTATTTTGAAGAACCTGTAACCACTGACTTTCATAGTAGGTGAAACACTATACACATACTAAGACCATAAATTAAGTCAACTTAAAGTTTTTTAGGAATGTGGTTTTGAAACCAAATAGCTTGAATACTATAAACTTATACACGCACACACACGGTGGGCCATTTATATGTTTATATGGATACGCCTTAATAAACTTGTTGGGAATTTCACAAGAAAAACAATGGTGTACTTGGTTTTAAACGTAACTTTATTCTTTCATGAGTTATTTACAAGCCCCCTCACATATTCTAATGTGCCACAAACAGGACGTTAATATCACCAACCATTCCCATTTTATTAAGGTTCATCCTTATAAATCGCAGAAAGAGAGAGAGAGCCATAAGTATTTATATGTATTATACATTTATTATTTGTTGATTTCGTCAAACATTTAGATCATTAGTAAAGTAAAATTGTTTAATGTAGATTCTACACTCTCAAAAATAAAGGTGCCAAATCTGTGTCTGGGGTGGTACCTTTTCAAAAAGTACACTTTTGTACCATATAGGTGGACATTAGTACCTTTAGGGTACAGTTTTGTAATTTTAAGGTTCACTTTCTTACCTTTAAGTTACTTTGAGGTACACATGTGTACGTTTTAAGTATTATAATGTACATTTAAGGAGCTGGTAAGAAAAAAAAATTACCTTTTGAAAAGGTACTGCCCACCCCACTGGTTTTGTACCTTTATTTCTGAAAGTGTAGCATTAGAGTTAACACAAAAAACCGAATTAATTCATACATAACTCATTAGGCTTGAGTTCTGCTTAATATCAGTTTTTAAGTTACCTCCAACTCCCTTTCATTAAGTCAAAGTATATTTTTAAATCATTTTAAGTTAAACTAACTTATTTTATTTAGTGATTTTCACAGGTTTTACATGGTACAGAAATCAATAGTTACAGGTTTAAAGCTTTTATCTAAATATCTTTTTTAGTCTTTAACAGAACAAAGAGAGTCACATGTTTGAAACAAAGGTTCGTAAATGATGGCATAATACATTTTTGGGTGAACTATCCCTTTAAGCGCACTTATTTTAGTCACCACAATTTTTTGTTGTAGTATTTTTTTTACTATGGTTTATCTATAGAGAAAAGTTTCTTAAGGTCTTACCTATTTTTATAGAAATACAAGCAAAAAAACCTAAATATATCAAATAAAAAACCCAAACAAGTCATGTCAATGTTTTAATTCAGAAAGAAACGCAAACACCAATGTATTGCAATTTTTATTTAATTTGCTCAAACAAAACAATGTTAGCGTGTAAGAAACTTCTAATTAACATGAAAACAGTATGGTACAACATGAACGATAAAATAGAAAGATAAGGAAACTGAAAATTGCATTAAAAAGGACCTTCAGTTGAATCTGACCAGCACGGTCTGCTCATAATCGAGACTTATTGTGCCGTCAACAGCATTCAACTGACTCCCGCCATCAAAGATCAGTTTCTCAGATCCCACCAGCATACATGGTCTTAACCATAACACAAACCACACTGTAATGCAACAGAATGCAAGAAAAAAAAATGACACAGAAGAATGTGAATGCATGTTTGATTTGAACCAAAAATCGTAAAAGCGTCCTTTGCAACTCACTGAAGCAAAATGCAAAAGAAACGAATAAAGTTATGGCAGGCCCTAAATTAATACTCTCTATATATACGCTTTTATATTTTCGACATATCAAATGCAACTTCCGAACAAGGCACAAACCATGAAGATCACAAACAGGTTTATCCAGGAATGAATCAACCCTGATCAAAATATTTTACCTGTTTAACCTATAGACCGATCGTCAAACGTTATTTGTCGTCAAAACAAAGGTGGATCAGGAGTGTGTGACGTTCTAGAGTTTACCGTTTAGCTTTGGTGATGCAGCCGATCACAAAGTGACGGCCGGTCGTGTCAGCAATAATATCATTTGAACTTCTGGGTTTTTAAAGTGCAATCAATGCTGTAAACACTCTATACAAACGCTCCGATTCCTTGAGAGATTGATGGTTTCGAACTACATAAAAGTAACGACAAAAGGATCGACAAGTGAGCATAGCATGGGGGAAACGGATAACCGAGAAAAAGAAAGAAATCTGATCTGAGAGAACGTCACAAATTCATGTTCTCAAGAATTCTCCTCAAAATTCGCACAGTCTATTATCACACTTCACGTTTGTACAAAGATTTCGGTCTTAAAAAGCAGATTTCCCAATAAAAGTTTCCATAACAAAAAATAAGCGTGTTGGAAGATAAAGCTCCTCTGAAAAACAGAGCCAGTTTCTTGGCCCTCGTTAAATTTTAGGTGGTTTATACCCCATGCGAGATGAATACGCGAGATCTTCCACTTGCGTAAATCCCAAAATAAAACGTAAAATGAGTAAAACCCTGCAAATTTATTATGGCTATAAAGAGGTGTCCGTTGTGAACTGCACTTGGAGAACATCATTCATCCACGTTTTGAGGGCAAAGTGGATGATTATGGAAACAAACGGAAAAAAAAGAGACATGGAATAATGCTACACTTATTGCTTATGAACTGAATAACTAAATTATTTTTCGTGGCAACCATTTTGTCCCCCTTCCCGTTCATAAGACGACATGCACCGAAATCGAAAGAAATACAAAAAAAAAAAAAAAGAGCCTACGTGAATAAAAAGTTTCTGGTTAGCACTATCTACAGATATGGTCTTGAGATGACGTTGACGTCGACCTTAACTTCGATTGGCTGAGAGGATTTTGGTAAAGAGCTACAACGATGTACAGTAGAAAGGCATTGTCCTTCGTGATCTTCTTAGCGAACACACAAGACGAAGAAGGTTTACAGATAACAGTGGCATTCGCTTCTTGAAGAATAATGGAAACCGACTGAAAGAGCGAGTTAAGCTACCTGATGTGATCATGGCGTACATTGGAACAGATTGATTGAATGACTTGCAGATATAATGTTTATTTCATCGTCATTTTAAATGTACATATTCTGGTTAAAATAGTAGGAAGACAAGCTTTAGAGTCCTGCAGCAATAGACCGTACTCGGCTGGTTGGCCCGATTTCAAGGTTTTGCTCTATACAAGGCCAACTCGAGTCTCCAAACGCCTTCGTAAATTCATAAACAAAGCCTGCCCTTTGCTAAACAATGTGCCGTAGAATGAATGTCATCTGCTTGATTTACAATTTCACTCTTCAATGGTTAATACAGTATGTGATTCAGTAATAGTTTGTCTTTTTTCCCCCCGTCATTTTCTTTCCACAGTAAAAGTCATCCATTGCATACTGACAGTCAACTTTGTTTCCGACTGCCTTCGATTGGGGCATTTGGTGTACGGCGTCGCGTAGAGACGTCGTCTTATCCTCTTGCTCTTACGCCCTCCATCACCCCGCGCTCAATACTTATGTCTTTCCAAGGCATTATATCCAACAGATCTTTCCCAATTTTCATTGTTATTGTGATCACCACTAGTTAAAACTGTAATTTTCCCATTTTCATTGCTTTTGAGATAGTGTCTTAAACTGAAGCTGACCTCTGAAGTGACAGATTGTGGTTTTTAAAAAAATACAGGTGCACTTCGGCCTCTTCTATGCAGAGTTCGACTTGCCCAGCTCCTCCCTGATTGCTGAAAACACAGAGACGACACCAACATTAGAAACGGTTTAGTTCAGATCAGTTGCTTTACAGTTCACAGCCTGAGGTCAACAGACCTGCTTATTTATTGTTTTTTAAAATGTTTTTCCAACAATAGCTGTTTCCATCAAAAAATGCTAATTGAATGTATGCGCAAAACTGGAATATCGCAAAAAGACGAGCATATTAAGCAGCGTTTCCATCAAATGAATTGGAGAACAAAATCATCATTTCTGATTAACTTGCACCAAATATCAAAAGTAAAAGCGGAATTTGCTGCAGTAGGAGAAGATGCGTGAATCTTTTCTTTATTTAATAAATCACTTGTGCCTCAGAAGGCAATGCCGACATACAATGAACGCATGGTGGCGTTTGAATGCATGAGACACGCAGCACAGATCCTCTTGACAGTTCTGAAGGTAATTAATAATACAACACTAATACTGAAATGGTTAATGCATTTTAAAATGAGCAAAACAACATTTCAGATGTTTTACAGTGTGCTCAGCCTGCTGGTTTGTCCATTTACACACATTTTATTATCACATGATCTCTTATAACAAAATCACATGACTTTAACGCTCATACTGGAATATGTTCGGTAAAAGGTTCCATTTTTTTGCATCGAAAAAAAATCGTACTCGGTTATGTGCATAAATTTTTGTATACACATCTAAAACGCTCATAAAAATGGGTAAATGGAAACATAGCTACTGGTGAACACGTTAAAACTATGAAACAACACAGTATACATCTTTATATCTTAGATGGCCCACATTAGCCAGTGTTTGTGTGCTCATTTCAGTAGTCCAGCTTATTATTTGAATCAATTTCGTAAAAGTATTTTATTTGTACAAACTAAATAAAATAAAATATCCTCACTGTCCATGCCAGCTAAATAATTTGAATAGATTTCTTAAAAGTTTTTTTATTTGTGCAAAATAAATAAAATAAATCATCTTCACTATCCAACCCAGCTCATTAATTTGAATCAATTTCTTGAAGTTCTTTGTATAAAATTAATTAAACATCTTCCCTATCAATTTTAACCAATTTTGTAAAAGTTTTTTATTTGTACAAAATAAAAAATATCCTCATTGTCCATGCCAGCTCATTAATTTGAATCAATTTAGTAAAAGTTTTTTATTTGTACAAAATGAATAAAATAAAATGTTTTCACTATCCAAGCCAGCTCATAAATTTGAATCGATTTCTTTCATTTCAATTTGAAAAGATTTTTTTGTATAAAATAAAGAAAATCAAATTAAATATCTTATCCATTCCAGTTTATTCATTTTACCAATTTAACCAATAATAAAACAAATACAGAGTATATATATATATATATATATATATATATATATATGTGTGTGTGTGTGTGTGTGTGTGTGTGTGTGTGTGTATATTCTGTTCCAGCTTATCCATTTAATCAATTTACATTTACATACAACAACATTTTATTGTAATAATAATATTCAAATGGTAAACATGCATTGACAATTACACAAATAAAATGTATTATTTTAAATTATAATAATAATTTATTATTCTTAGTCTTTTGATTTGTAATAAAATGTTTTGAATACAATTTAACTTCAAAGAAACATCTAAAAAAAAAACACTTAAATTAAACGTGCAACATGAAAAAGTCTGGAATGAATCAGTCAGCATCAAAAAAAGGAGAAAAAATCTGAATTAAAATGTAAGTTAAGAATCAAATTTAGTCTAATTTGTCCAAAAGCTTGACTTAACTTCAAATATTATTCTAGAAATGTGTTAAAAAAGCATAAAGTGCATCATATGTATTGCGGTAAATCAATTGAAAACATTACCATCAATAAGTTCTTCTTTTAGTTTCGATAGCTCCTTCCTCATCTCTTCTAGAATGTCCTGTAAAGCAAATCAAAAAATTTTGTAACATGTTACACACCAAAATTGGCCAAACAGACAAAAAGGTTCATTAATGAACATAAAGCTGCAGATAAAACTACAATATACACACTAGAAAGCAAGAAACAACTCACAGTGCCAAGTCAAAATATAGACATAACCCGAAGCTATAAGTTAAATATAAGCTATTATATCAACTGCACTTGGCTTTGGCAGTAATACAATAATAAATGGCTTGGACCAGATGAGTAGGTGTATGTTACAACATCCACACTTCAATTGCAGCTGCCATTAGTAACTCATCGCCACTTGAAACACTCGCTAACCACAACTGGAAAAAAAAGTAACTGTGTGCTTAGATAAGTACGACTCCTGCATATGCCTTTCATATCTACCACGCTCATTCATACAGAAGGGAGGTTTTTGCCTTTTGTGGCAAGAACTATAATTGTCCACACCCACAAAAGCTGTGCACTGCCAACCAGTATTATTTCACCCCTGTTAGTCATATAGGAAGTGCTGCAATGTGAAATTATACCACCAGCTTTGCTAACATATTAAGGAAGTGAACAGCCCCTCTAACAAACTCTGAAGGGCTAAAAGGTTAAGTGAGTTTCGGTTCAACTTAGTCACTTCTTGCTTTTGACAAGTACCTGTTTCAATCTGTCGTAGTCAAGAGCTTCTGTTGGCACCCCGTTGGCACTTATGGATCCGGTTGGAGTTGGTGTAGACCTTGGTCTGAGGAGAGAAGAAATGGCGTGAAGCTGTGCTATTTTAAGTCCACATTGCGATAGTCAAGATGCAAGCCAGAAGTTTTAGTGACACGCTTAAACAGAAGTTTCATATGCTGTGTAAAGCCCAGAGTGTACTTTGCTTCTTTTTTTTTTTGCGCACAATGAGTGACCTGTGGTCTCATTTATAAATGTATGCCAGGGCTATAGGATATCTGCAAAAGTCGCAGGACCTGAAAATGTTAACTCAGGATTATAGTTGAGCAGGAGCCACACTGTATACAGGGTTTCTGCAGGTTTTAAGACTTTAAGACCTTTTTAAGATCATTATGAATGAAATTTTAGTCTTATTCAGGGCTAAATGCTAAGGATTTTTGGAGTACCCCAGTTGGAAAAGATTTTCACTTGCCCTGTATCAAAAATCAGCTGTAAGTAAACATGTTTAGCTTAAATATTGACTTAATTGAACCGCTTTAAATCGTTATTCGAGCAATGATCAATAATAAATGAACATTTATTCTGGTGTACGTTCACTTTTAGAAAGGTTTCTACAAATATTTTATAAATCAGAGCCCGGATTAGTGTGTTTTGTGCAATATTATTTTATCGCACAAGATGAACAGATAGTTTGCACATACCGTACACTTGTAATAGTGTTTTTTACTACTCAATTCATCCACAGTGTCAACACTGTTGTTTCACAGACGAAAAGGAAACAGAGGAGATCAAACAAGAACAATATTTTGCTTAAAAGATGCAGCGCTTACTGCTTAAAGGGACAGTTCATCCAAAACGAGAAATTCTGTCAGCATTTACTCACCCTTATACAGTTCCAAACCTTTATGGGTTTATTTCTTCACTCAGCGGCCACTTTATTAGGCACACCTTACTAGTACAGGGTTGGACCCACTTTCACCTTCAGAACTGCCTTAGTGGCATAGATTCAACAAGGTGCTGGAAAATTCCTCAGAGATTTTGGTCCATTTTGACATGATAGCATCACACAGTTGTTGCATATTTGTTGGCTGCACATCTCCTGTTCCACCACATCCCAAAGGTGTTCATTTTGGATTGAGATCTGGTGACTGTGGAGGCCATTTGAGTGCAGTGAACTCATTGTCATGTTCAAGAAACCAGCCTGGGATGATTTGTGCTTTATGACGCGTTACCCTGCTGGAAGTAGCCATCAGAAGATGGGTACAGTGTGGTCATAGAGTGATGGACATGGTCAGCAACAATACTCAGATAGGCTGTGGCATTGACAAGGTGTTCAATTGGTACTAATGGGCCCAAAGTGTGCGAAGAAAATATCATCAGCACCACCAGTCTGACCCGTTGATACAAGGCTGGATGGATCCATGCTTTCATGTTGTTGATGCCAAAATCTGACCCTCTCATTCGAATGTCGCAGCAGAAATCTAGACTCATCAGACTAGACAACATTTCTCCAATCTTCTATTGTCTGTGAGCCTCTGCGAATTGTAGCCTCAGTTTCCTGTTCTTAGCTTGACAGGAGTGGCACCCAGTGTGGTCTTCTGCTGTTGTAGCCCATCTGCCTCAAGGTTGGATGTGTTGTGTGTTCAGAGATGCTCTTCTGCAAACCTCGGTTGTAATGATTTAATTTGAGTTACTGTTGCCTTTCTATCAGCTCAACCCAGTCTGGCCATCCACCCCTGACTTCTCACTGCCACTCGCTAGATATTTTCTCTTTTTCTGACCACTCTCTGTAAATATGATTGGCCGATTAGACATATGCGTTGACAAGCAGTTGGACAGGTGTACCTAATAAAGTGGCCGGGTAGTGTATTTAGTATTTAATGTTTTTATTTTGTTTACTATGGAAGTCAATGTTTCCGGCTTTCTTCAAACTGTCTTCTTTTGTGTTCAACAGAAGTAAATGTAGGATGTAATACTGTAAATGAAAATCATATTTATGGCTATTGTGGTGAGCTATTAGATCCCTATATATGTCTGTGCACAATATTAAACCATATATATATTTGTATATTTGTGTTTTCATACATTACATTATACATTAGTGTAAAAAAAAAAAACCTACGTACACTTTGGGCTTAAATTGACATTGTTACAACACCAATCATAATTGGCGAATCAGGAATATACACAGCATTTACACAGGATAAACAAGACGTGAGGAAAATGCAAGATATTTCGGCTTTCAGGAACTTAGAAAATAGTTGTACTGAAAAAGAAATACACACATATACAGATATACATATGCGCAACTGGGTGAAAAAAAAAGAGCACCATGGGGTTTGCATTTCCTTGAGCAGCAGATACTTCAAAAGCAACACATTTGCTGAGTCAACCGCATAAAAGAACATGTAAAAGCACAGCAAAAACCCCATCCACACTGCAGAACACACAATGCAGCTGCTGAATCACTCTCATGCCAGTCTGGAGCTCAATCAGACAGGATGCTATTGCCAACACAATAATCACCGTAGGGTGGGAGCCATGGGAAATAAGGGAAATGACGCTTTATCTATCCCGTCGAGGGAAGAAATGAATGCTGAACAGCGGGTTGCCTTGTGTGGAGAGGAAGCAGAAGTCAAGCGAATAAGAACATTGTGACACAGCTTAAAAGAAAAAGTTATGTGCGAGTTACAGGGCAGCTTTCAGGATTTCTTAATGCGAGACGAAACTGTAACTTACCGTAGCTAATTAAATGCACTTTTGAAGGGGGAGGGCAGAAAAGTGTGTTATCTTTAGAGGCAGGTGGATTCATTTGGCAAGAGTGGACAAATGCTCCAGCTTCCTGATAGTGCGTGCCCTTTGGTGAGTTTATAATAGAAATTCTTATTATTTACAGTAATTAGTAAATTTCCTACTGTACATAGATCTAAACTAAATTTTTGATTAGTAAGGTACATTGCTAAGCACTTCATTTAGATCGCTTTAAATGCTAATATTCAGTACGTGTGTGTGTGTGTGTGTATAAATATAAATATATAAAAATATATATATATATATATATATATATATATATATATATATATATATATATATATATATATATATATATAGATAGATATATATGTTTTTTTTAACTCTCAAATTCCAGATTGTCAAAATGTTTGGTCAAATATTATCCTATCCTAACAAATTACATCAGTAAAAATTTTTTTAAAAAGCCTATTTATTCAACTTTCAGATAATCTCCAAAAACAAAACAACAACACTTATGATTGGTTTTGTAATGCAGGGTCACAAATTCGAAATTCCATCTAGTGCATCATTTATGGGGAGCCTCTAATAATAATAATAATAATACCATCCTTCCCAGCAAACAAATCTGTGTTTAATAGACGTTTAATAGACATCTAAACATGCAGCTTGGCTAAAACAAGGCTAAACTTGGACTGTCAGTGAAAATCTAATAGACATCTAAGAATAGCCCAAAACTAGACTAGTCGTCAAATAGACAGATTAGACGGACTTTAAATGTGTAGTCATTCATTTCTGTTTATTTGATGACTAGTCTAGTTTTGACCTATTCTTAGACACCGACAACCCCAATTTAGCTTTGTTTTAGCCAAGACAACTGTTAAGATGTCTATTAGACATTTTTTAACAACAAAAAATGCTTGCTGGGTTAATAGCTTTGCTTGGTTTCTCAGTAAAAGTCTAATCCAAATTGATGCTCGTCTTTAACTGTTTGTATTTTCTATAATTAAGTTTTTTATTGATGTTTTTTTAATTTTTAACAAAATAAAAAAAGACTGTTAATTATTTACTTTTATTGTTTTATCATTTTTAATAATAATAATTTATATTTTATAAATTATAGTATTAGTATTAATGTTTTAAAAAAAGTTAACTGAGCATACATAAATGTATATTTTAATTATTAAATTAAAGATAATTAAAAAAAATACATACCAGCTAAAGTTTATGATTTTATTTTTTAAATGAAGGTTTGACCCTTTTCAACAACAACAATAATAAAATTTTAATAATAATTTTAAAATTTATACTGCATATGGCTATCTATAAAAGTAAAATTCATTCATTTATTTTCCTCCGGCTTAGTCCATTTATTAATCAGGGGTCGCCACAGCAGAATGAACCGGCAACTTATCCAGCATATGTTTTACGCAGCAATTTACCCTTCCAGCTGCAACCCAATACTGGGAAACATCCATACAGTCTCGCATACACAAACACACACACACACACTACAGCTAATTTAGCTCATTCATTTCACCTATAGTACATGTCTTTGGAAGCGGCACCACTGAGCAACCGTGCCACCCTCTAAAAGTGAAATTAATATACATATTTTATTTTAGCATTTATATGTGTTTTTTATCATTTAATATTTTGTGAAAATTACCAAACGGCAAAAATTTAGGGCTGTAAATTTATACTTTTCAAATCCCTTATTTATTACCCTTTTTGACAATAACAATACAATTTTAATAATAGTCTATTTTAAATCTATAAAAGTGAAAATGAATATTTTTTTAATAAACATACATTTTTTTACATTTTATATTTTGTTAAAATTATGCAACAGTTTTTGCACCAAAATTTATTCTGATATTCTATAACAATTTATCAAGTCAAATATTATTTATTGTCATCATGGCAAAGATAAAATAAATCAGTTATTAGAGATAAGTTATTAAACTATCATGTTTAGAAATGTGTTGAAAAAAATCTTCTCTCCAATAAACAGAAATTTGGGGGAAAAATAAACAGTGGGACAAATAATTCAGGGGGCTAATAATTCTGACTTTAACTGTATGATGGCAAACCTGAGTTTTAAGCATCATTACTCCTGTCTCTAGAAAATAGAAATCATTATAAAATGCGACTTTGGTGCTCAAAAATCACTTACATTGTTATTAGATTTTCTATATTTTGTAGCTGTGTCTTCATAGACACGTTTGATGAATCGAATGCATCTTTACATAATTAAAATAATAACTACACATATAAATAATAAATAAATGTACACACACACAAATTCAATATCAAACTCCACGGATCAACTCCACTATTACAATAAAACCGGCACCGATGTTTGGCAAGCCTATTGCATGTATTTATGCCATCTCCTGGTGTTTGTTTTGTTGGCAAAAGCAGCCTGTCTGTGTATGGGGGGAGGAAAAAAAAAGAGAGAATAACCGTAGACAATCACTGCACCAACCCTCATCCTATTTAAAGAGCACTCTCAGCAAACAAAGTCTAGAAAGAGTTCTCAAACTAGCCTCGTATACCTGTTTAAGGAATCATAGTACTTGTCAGTACCCATCTGATTTCTCCATGGTGTGTCCCGTCTGTGAGAGTAAAGAAACTAGCCAGGTCAGAGGTCAACAGCGTG
Organism: Danio rerio; assembly: GCF_052040795.2. Classification (NCBI taxonomy): domain Eukaryota; kingdom Metazoa; phylum Chordata; class Actinopteri; order Cypriniformes; family Danionidae; genus Danio; species Danio rerio. The sequence continues at coordinate 40,616,938 of NC_141040.1, forward strand.
TATCTGAACTACATTTTCAAAGTAATCCTCTTCTATTTGCACTAAGTCCAATTCAGATGAAAGGAGAAATATTTTTATTCCACTGTGGCCTTACTGAATCATTCATACAAAAAAAACAACAAAAAAAACACAACAGAAACTGATCTGATGAGAAGCAACAGCACTGTGCTTTAGTGATGTCAAACACAGGACCTTTCACGCATTCTGACATGCGATTGTGAGGGTCCCGGATGCAAGCATGTGATGCAAAGCAATAAATGTTTGACATTAGTGTCAATGATAGGAGACCCTGCTGAACACGGATCCCAAAAGCTTGAGATTTCCTCTAAAAAGGCTCTGTGAATTGGTGGAAGTATAATGCACACACTGACTTGCCTCGTCAAATAAAATGACATGCTAATTATTACCTTCCGATGACTGGTGATTTGCTACCATTCATGGTGTTCGTCCGCTCCCAAGGCTTTCTGGGCATATCTGTGAATAGAAAAAAGAAACTGTGTGATGTTTGTACATTTATTTATAGGTGATTTTGCTTTAAGGCCTAGACTTTAGGCTGGATAACAAAGTTGCGAACACCATACCGGTTTATGTAAATTTAGAAATATTAATAATAATAATATAAATCAACAACAAAAATCTACAAAAAACAGCAATATTATTACTAATACTACTACTAATAATAATAATAACAATACTACTACTGACAATAATAATACTAGTAATAAAAGTAATAAAAAATGTCATCAAAAACAGCAATAATAACATAAAAAAATATATTTAAAAAATCAACAAAAAAAACAGCAATAATAATAATAACAACAGCAAAAAAAAAGCAGCAATAATTATAAAAATAATAATAACGACAACCAACAACAAAAACAGCAATAACAATTCTAATAAATTAAATAAATAAATAAATTGGGAAGTAAAAAAAAAAAAAATATATATATATATATATATATATATATATATATATATATATATATATATATATATATATATATATATATATATATATTTCAAAAAACAAAATGTTGATTTTTTTTTAATAAATTTTTTACCATTTACCTTTCCATGAACTGTACAGACTTAGCATGCAAAATTATTAACAATCATTGTAAATGTGATCCCAGTCAAAATGATTAATTTTCGTTTATGCTTTTGGAAGAGTTCACTTGGGTCAGTTCCCTTATGTGAGTGCAAAACGTGCCTGAGCCCGAAACTGAAAGTGAGACATGACTTTTAAGGGACCGTTTGATATAGATTTATTAATCAGTCTTACTGTTCAATGAACGCAAACTGTCGTAGTATATTAAAGACGCAAACCCCTTACTGCATGACAACTGCACCTCCTAATTCCTGCAGCACGAGGACTTGATGATTGTTTATGAGCGTCAAAAGGGGCTGATCTGTTCGGCGAAATATTTGACTCTGTGTCACTGCATTCCAAACGACTTAAACGATATGACTAAAGAAATCTCCACTGTGCTGAGCAAAAGTGCTCACTGAACAGCGCATCATTGATGATGTAAGCGTGTCTAGGACCGAATGTAATGTGAGTGCGGGCCATTGGGAGAGACGGGAGGGGCGACAAGCGTGCTTTGGCCTGGCTCCAGGCAACTGTACATAGTCAAGCTTTTGTCTTGAATATATGATGGTTTATTGTGATATCAGTATTTAAAGGAAAGGTGCAAAGGTGTTTGTGGGATCAGGATACCCTGCTGCAGTGTGTGAGTCTCTGCATTAAGACTTATACGCTGCAACTTAATTCTACATGGTCAGGTGTTAATCTCTAAATCTTAAATGTATCTTTGGGTAATTGATGTTGTACAATCTGAATTGGCTTATTTTGTTTAATTATGTAAATTGACATGGAAAATCTTTGCCTGGCAAATAGATGTAAAATTCTTGTTTAACTGTAATATCTCCTGAAATCATTGTAAATCTAGTAGATTGTTTAGGCCGATGTAAAAACCAGAACTGGCAAGGCTGTGTCCGTGAGTAGATGTAACTGGCCAGCAAAATTATTAGAATATTAAGTACAGATCATGTTCCGTGAAGATATTCAGTAACTCTAAAACTGTACATGGATCTAACCTCAATTTTTGATAAGTAGCTCACTCTCAGATTCCAGATTTTCAAAATATCTGGCCAAAAATTAAACCATGCTAACAAACCATACATCAATGGAAAGCTTATTTATTCAACTTTCAGATAATTTCCCAAACAAAATAACACTTCTGATTGGTTTTGTGGTCCAGGGTCACAAATAATACCCCCACATTGCGTTTTCCGCAAACTTTTCCCAGTAATACCCAAAACATTTTCACATTGCTTTTAAGAGCTAATAACCCCATTTATTTTTCCCCAAAATAAACATTAATAGCTAGCTACTTACATTTTACAATCAGATTTTAATCATTGTTTACTTCCTGCTTACCTGGTGTGCTACAAGCTGACACTTTTGGAGTTACAGTAGCCTCAAAGTCATCCTGATGAAAAAGTAAAAAGACAATCCGTTTAAGAATCTATCTTATAATCTTTAAGACCATTAAGTATACACGATAAGAGTAGTCAGTGTGTACATGAGTCTGTGTTCAGCTGAAAGAGGTAGGCTAGTATTTAAACTCACAGCTTTCTGCTCAGGTTCTGGCGATGATCCTTTCTCAGCAATTCTTCTCCTGTTTCAAATAAATGGTACATACATTTCATTACATGATAAAACCGACCCTTTATTGGGAGTCTCACTGACAGATCTGATCAGTGATATGGTGAAAAAAGCCCGCCTGCAAGTACAAGAGCCAATCAGCGATCACTATAGACTGACGATACTCTGGGGGAGTGGCTCAGACCAGATGTGAGTTTCTGCAGATTTTGTGTGATTTGGACGTTCAGAAATGAAACTAAATAAGCAGTTGTTGTTTAATTTTATTGGTGATTCCTAATATGAAATTCAATCTTAAGCTTGGCAAGCAGTTTTGGAGAATTTGATGTTTCCTATTCAAACAGAATGCACGAGCATACTGCCCGAGAGGCATTTCTAAGATGGCCGCATCTTATCAAATGTATTTGCCTCAAAGTGACTTTGACTAAACTGAACTTCAACTCTGAAAACTGCAGACACAGTTTCAATTTACTAGAACTTCCATGTTAAGCTGCTTTGACACAATCTACATTGCAAAAGCACTATATATAAATGAAGATAAATTTTATTAAATTACAGTTAGTAAACTAATACTGCCAAGTTTGAACTAGTAAAATTACGAAAACAGTTTTAGAACGTAGAAATGTAGCATGAACTCACAGTGGGAGCACCTGATTGTGAAAACATTTACTCCGCATTTTTTATTTTTTTAGTTATTTCCAGACTAAATATTATTTGATACTAGGCATTGTTTCTAAAGTTGCAATCACATTAAAAAAGCATGTAGTTTACCTCCTGGCCAGCAGGGCGCTCATCTCCTCCATTAGGCCTCCTCCTCCAGGTAAAGGACCATTCCCACGGGATGCTTCAGGTTTGGCACCACCAGAACTTACTGCGGGTCCTGCAGCTGGAGCCAGGGGTTCGTCACTCTACAGTAACAGATTATGTGTTCAATATTTTTGATGAAAAACATTTTCCAAAACATTTTTAGCTTTAAGGCCCTGAAACAAGCAAAATGAAAAGATCAACTGGTGTGATAGCTAGGCTTATGATGGCATAAAATGTTCTTGTTGCAATTATCTTCTGAAGCTTTTATCCCAGTATGCGGTATTTATCATGATATTCATAGTATAATCATGATATTAACCTAAGCGGCAAAAACAAAACAATACTTTAACAGGTATAATAACAAAAATACTTGGTGATTTATTGCTATATTGTATATACCATGGCTGAACCCTGTTCCTGGAGATCTACTTTCCTGCAGAGTTCAGCTCCAACCCTGATCAAGCACACCTGAACCAATTAATTAGGACCTGAAATTGATAATTACAGGCAGCTGTGTTTGATATGGGTTGCAACTGAAATCTGCAGGAAGGTAGATCTCCAGGAACAGGGTTGGCCACCCCTGCTTTATACTGTACATGTTCTGTTTAAGTACAATGGGTAACATTGTAGCATTAGACAAAGTTTTGTACACTGTTAATGTACAATAGCACACTATATAATTTTTTATCAATATTTCAGCACATAGTAGGCCACATTAACACAAAAATGCTAATGTTTGAACTTTAATGATTGAACTTTAATGTTTGAACTTTAACGTTTGTAATGTTTGAAGTTCTATTATTTTAAGCGAACCAATTAAATCTCCAAGCATTTGGCGCTGTTATGGTCAAACTTGCTGCAAATACAATGTGAATATTCTTAAAAGCATGCTAAAAGTTAAAACAATAATTTATTCACACAATTTTAAAATGCTTACAAAATTAACATTGTGCATGTTCGTTTTCACGATATTGATTTACTGAATATAAGCTTATGTCAAACGTTTAGAACAAAATAAAGAAGAAATTCAATTTGTATTGAGAGTTTAAAAAAGCATCCGTCTCTACGACTTTGTTTTGTTTATCATGGGAGTCTTCGTGAAGCTCACTAAAGCAGTAATGACTTCACATTGAAGTCTATACACAGATGCTCTCTTAACCCTTTTCTCACCTTTCTGGGTTTTGTTTTGCAGTTGAGAGGAAAGAGTGCAGCACATATGTACATCGTGATCTAAATGCCACTTCTAGCAGTGTGGGCGGCATTGGTATGTTTGCTAATAGTATACCACTGCTCAGGTATTTCAAACTTCCACTGTGTTTACCTTAGGCCATGGGTGTCCAATCCTGCATACTGAGGGTGACTGTCCTGTAGACTTTAGCTCTAAAACACTTGCCTGAATGTTTACAGTAAGTCTGAAGAACTAGATTTGCTTGTTCTGGGTTTGAGTTAACCTCTGCTGTAAAGTTTCCCCTTCAGGAACAGGTTCGGGCACCCTTGCCCTGAGGCTGCATTTACACTTGTGCGTTTTTGTTTTAAAACAGCATTTTAGGATGAAAACGTTCCTCGTTCAGAACTGCGTCTACACTATGTAGCAGAGATGCCCAAAGTAGGCCAGGGGGCCAAAGTCGGGCCATCCCGTCTGAAAAGAGAGAAAAAAATAATGGGATGTGGTTGGGGCAAATGCCTTTGACAGAGATCGTTATTTCGATTTGAACGTAGCCCTTTGTTTCTTTGTTTTATTGCTGAGCTACAAAAAAGTAAACTGAAAATAAAAATTTCAATTAAATGTTGTAATTGAATCAGAATATTAAAATCTAAAATATGTCACTTGACAAAAAGCGATGCACAAGACATTGGAGAGCAAATCAAGGCAAAGGTCACCTAGTGGTCAACTACTGTTTTCAGCAGAAAAAAAAAATCTATAAATGAGATGATGTTTTTACTGTAATAACACATTTATTATAAAATGTTAAAAATGATACTGCATCAGTTAATATGCTTTAAGGCAATGTTTTCTAGTTATTTAAAAAATTAGCAATTAAATTAGGAAATAACCCATGGCAAATTTAATGCTATATGATGTGATACATATTCGGTTTGGTATATATTCGGCTCACATCCCTCAATCAAGTTTGGTCTTTGGCCCTTTATAAGAAAAACTTTGGGCACCACTGCTACCGTATATAGCCTAAAATGCATTTTACATAACCATTCACACTCCCTGCGTATGTGCATATTTTGCCAGCACAAATTCTTGCAATCTACCATTTGCGTAATGGTCATATGACCTGACGAATCAGGGAGTAGTACATAATAGTCTTGAAGACCAATAGAGAGAGAGACTGTGGATAGCCACACCTCCATTTTCAGAGCTCTTTTTTGATCCATCCACTCTGAATCTAGCACTGCTTTTGTCAACAAAATCTATGACGAAATATATTTGTCAACTAACGTTTATCATGTGACGAAAACGACCCGACGAAAATGCTGGTCATGTGAAGATGACTAACTAAATTTATGATCCAATATTGTTGAAGATTACAAACGAGACTAAATGTGGCTTACAAAATTTAAACTATCTAAAAATGTCTCTTGATTTTTATCGACTAAAACAAAATTAAACTATAACGTATATCAAATTATTTCGTAGATTTAATCTAGACTAAAATGTCTTCGGTTTTCGTCCTAGTTAAATCGTGACTAGACTAAAAAAACAATAATAAAAACACATTGTATGAAATTGTATGAGTATGAATGTGATTAAAACTAATAAAAACTAAAATGTCAGCTTTACACAAAGACTCGACTAAAACAAAACATTAAAGCATGCTGCCAAAAAAGACACTAACTGAAACAAAACAGAGTAGTGTGGACGCCGGCCTTAACATGACTTAAAAGTTTTAAAACAAAAAGGCACTGGTGTAAATTGTGCCTAAGGATGTAGTATCCCTCCAGGTGATATCTAATGCAAATGAGAGTTTGTGACGGTCCTCGAACCCTTACCCTTGGCACTTTCTTTAGCTTGGCTCCAGCAAGGGCCGCTGCGAGCCCAGACAGCCCCTTGTTCTCGTCTGTAGTGGGCGAGGGGGTGAACAGACCCGAAGGCAGTGGTGGGGCAGGGGGTGGAGGGGGTGCTGGTGGGGGAGCCTGGCCTGAGGGTGGAGGAGGTGGCCCAGGGGGAGGTGGGGGACCTGTTGGGGTAAGCGTGGGAGGCAGAGGTGGCGGGGGAGGAGGGGGGCCAGGGGGAGGTGGAGGTCCAGCGGTGGTGGGAGTCACAGTGGAGCTGGGAGGGAGAGGTGGTGGGGGCGGAGGGGTCGGCACCCCGTGTGCTGAATCTGCAGAGATAAATTAGAAAAATAGCATGATCATTAGGACATTTCTTTGTAACTTCCTTTGGTGATCAGTTCAAATGATTTTCATTCGTGCTTTTCTTTTTTCCCCCAGTGTCATATAGTTTACAGCTCAAAAGTTTGGGGTCAATAAGTTATTCTTCCTGTATAGAAAAGTATTTATTTAAAAATTTAATAAAAAATTCTGTCATTTAATTTATTTCCGGCAGCTGGGGTTAGGGAAAAGACGAAAAATGACAGCTGTTAAAATACAGAAATTTACTGTAAAATAACAGAGGTTGAATTACAGAAATTTACCTGAAATTTAAAATAGGACATTTTTGTGATTTAATGTTCGTCGTTTTCCAGTAAATTTCTGTAATTTAACGTCTGTTATTTTATGATTTTTTTCCAGCACCCAGCTGCCGGAAATAAACCGTAAAATTACGTTGTTTTTTTCAGTGAATGTTACCTTGTTAATAATGTTTTATGTATTTGTTATAATGCATCAAATCGAAATTTTAAAAAATTTCCACCAAAGAAGAAACCAAATTACTGCCCCCAAACCCTTGAAAGGTAATTTTATAAAGTCATCAACAATATTAATATTTATATAAATAATAATTTAAATCCACAGCTTATTCTTTATAACAGACACAGACGGGAACATATACTTGACATATTGAACACGACCATTAGTTGATGATCATTTTAACCACTTACACACACACAAAAAGAAATCATGATGACTTATGGGAATATGAAACAAATCCTTTTTTTAAACGCAGAGATGAAATTGTGGTAATGGCTTAAACTTATTAAATCTTAAAATGCAAGTCAAAGCTGATGTTGCACCACTATGCATTGTAGGTAAAATGCTTGAATTTAGGAAAGTTTCAGCTTGACTGTTTTTTTAATTTGGATAAAAAAGCAGAAGATTTTTGCAGTCTATGCGATATGCATGCCCGCCAAACACACTCAAATTAATCTTATTAGTGTGCAGAATTTAGCTCGGCATCAAGCTGCATCATGCATATGCCGTGTGAAGTCTAAAACATCTTTTATAAATAAAAGCGTTGACTCTTCAACCGAAGAAGAGTTTATCTTATGACTTCATTGGACTGATCTGACCTTATATGATACTTTTTGCAGTATGCCACATGAAACAAACCTGGCTAAAGATCATTTTGATCACTTTCATTTTGTTTCAGTGTTGCTTTTTAAATTGAGGGTGTTTGATACAAATGTGTAAAAGTCAAGAAAAGGTAAAAAGAGGATGTGGAACAGAAAGTTTTAGATCATGTAAAGCTTACTGTGCAGTGACAGTTCACTTGTACATGTTGCCATCTAGGTGGGGTGCCCATTCCCTGATAAAACACACCAGCTAATCAATCTCAGGACTGGTCAAGTTTTTTGCATACCATGTAGCAGGTACTACAACAGATTTCAAATTTGACTTGCCAAAAGGACATTTCAGACTTGCTACATCCACCATTCAAACTGCAGAGTTTGGTCACAGGGACGGTGGACTGGGACTCTGCTGGAATTGCATAATGTTTTAACTTACAATACATAGTACAGAAGTACAGGCATACTTGGACATGGAGCCTAATTGTTAAGACTTCCTAAAGAACTTCATTAGCTGGTTGTGGTATATATTGGGGCAAGGTTGGATATGTACTCTGCAAAGAGGTACTGCAGATCTCCATGAATAGGACTGGGCATCCCAGATCTAGACCTTCTCTACCATAACCAACAATAAGTATGGGATGGTGTTGATAAACTGCAGAAAAACAAAGAGATGACATCACAGCTTTGCAATCAATGAGACTCAAATCAAAGTTTCACAAGAGAGAGTGGGAATGTGTTTTCATGCCATGCTGTTTCACACAATTATGGACCACACAAACAAGCATCCATCAAATTGATGGAACCATGGCATCCCAACAAACAAGCAAAAACATTTTCCTGAGGACTTTCATTTTGAGCTAAATAAAGCTATGCCAACTGCAGCCAGAAAAGCAAGCCAGCTCAACATGGCAGGCCCCCTCCTTGAACCCCCATTAGCGGGTTAGTGGAGGCTGAGCGACACAGAAGAGGCCTTACCCGGCTGGCTGGGGAAGTCAGCAGGATGAGTGGGTGGCTCTGGAGCAGAGAAGCAGGAGTCTCCCAAACCAGAGTTTACAGAGTGCTCAGCAGAGGCGGGGAAGGCTGTGGAAGGAGAAGGGAGAACAGCAGGCTGGGGTGAGGGACAAGACACATGGGGAGCGAGGTGGGGCAAGGTGGGCGAGGGGGAGTACAAAGGGGGTGGAGGGGGTGGTGTCGGTGGCGAAGAAAACGGCTGACCAGATACAGGGGATGAGGTGTGGAAGTGAAGAGAGGTGGGGGGCCCGTTGGGTGCAGAGATGGGCGAAGGTGGTTTCTGGGAGAGCGGACTAGGGGCAGGGATTGCGATCATGGGACGAGGGCCCGTGGCCTTGCCCGGGGGACTACTAATCATGACTGGAGGAGAGGGTGGTAGAGGTGTAAAGTTGTTAGCCGTCCAGATTACAGATTTGGAGGGTGGAGGTGGAGCTGGGGCAGGAGGAGGTGGAGTGGGCAGGGCAGGTTGTCTGCGAGGAACTGTAGCGTAATGAGGCAGGACTGGATGGAAGGCCGAGCCTAGGGATGTGGCGAATCTAGAGGCAGAGTGACGCAGGGGCGGGGTTGGGGGAGTAGCTGTTGAAGGCAATGGCGCCGGCGGAGGATAGCTGGGTGTGGAAGGAGATACAGGTGAGGAAGAGGTGGTCTTGTTGTATTCGGGAGGTGGAGGAGTGTAGAGGGTGCTTTCAAATGCTGAGGACGGGACAGGACAGGAGGGAGGAAGCAGCAACCGTGCAAAGGGAAAGAACACAAGACAAAGAGAGAAAAAGGGGGAAAGGAGACAGAAGAGAGAAAGGGGGCAAATGAAGCAAGAAAACTAGCAGAGACCTACAAGTCCATCATATGTTCTTATTTCTATCTATAAACAGGGAACACACTAGAATTAGTACAATCGGTTAGCTGTAAACAACATCATGAATTGAAAATGATGGATCAACTCCAACATGTGGGCAAAACATTACACAAACATCATGTTTAGCATGTAGTACTTTCAAGAGATGGAACCCAATGGTTATTGTTACTCCTGGATGCACTTGTCACGTGAGGTTAGCATCACCACACATATGCTAAAGGCTAGTCATCCACTCTCCGCATGCCAAGAAATATGCTTGGTAATATGTTTTTCTAATGAAAACTCATTTGTTCCCTTTTACACTTTCTAAAAACAAATGTCTTTAAAAGTGAAATAAGATATCAACTAACAAACTTAACTCATTACCAGGGCCAGACAGAATCTGCAGACATTTGTTGCTATTCCTGCTGAGAATTTTGTAAGAAATCTATCTATGCGGAATTATTTTAGGATTATCATAACTAAAAACTTAACACATGCATGAAATAAAAAATAAGACATTTTAACTTTTATGTAATGTTTACAATGCAAATCCAATTAGATCCATTTAATTGGTAAACAAAACAAGTCTCTCATATACTATATTTAATAAAAAATTTAATTAATTTTTACAAATTGTATTGTAAATAAATTAAATTAACATTTTTAGGATTACTATTATTATAATAATAGTACACATTATTATTAAATATAAATATGCACACATTTACACGAGTAAATTTATTTATTTATTTATTTATTATTTATTGCCACATCAGCAGCTTATGGCTATTTCCTGGCAAATGGATATACATAACAATATTACATGACAAAAACAAATTCGTGTTACAATAAAAAGTTACTTAGACAAATATATAGGATAGAAATAAATACATTTCACACAAAAATATATTTAAAGTTAAATATGATTTTTCAGTTAAATCTTTTGATAAATAATGCAAGATTCTATCTGGTGGTACCTTTTCAAAAATGTCTATCAAAGTACTCTCCTTATAAAGAATTTTGTCTAATGGTATTCAAACTTGCACATTCCAACAAAATAAGTTTCATGGTAAGAGCAGCTTACACAAGTAAATCGATAGACTCAATTATGGGCTAAAGATCTGCGGATTTCTGTGCGCCCAGATTCCGTGTGGACTTACTCATTACAAATATTAATATGTAATATAATAATATAATATATGAATATAATTTCCAACTAAAATATCATCACTGGTAAGTTACAACTACAAATTCACAGGAATAAACTACACCGATAATATATATAATACCAAAAAAATCACATCTAAAACAAAACTTTAAATAAAATTCTTTAGATGGGTCTCTTAAAGCTGAAAATATTACTACATTTTTTAAATTAAAGTTATATATTTTAATATATTTTAACATGTAATTTGGTGAGTTTTACTACATTTTCAGTTTTATGCGTTTTGAAATCAATGTAATATGTGGAATTGTTGTGAAAAAAATATTATATTGTTATTATATTATATTGTTATATTATATTGTTACTGTTATTATTATCATTATTAATAATGTTGAAAACAGATGATCTGTTTCATATTATTGGGCAAACCACACTACATTTTTAGAACAAATAGAAATTTGTATTCGAAAAAGAAACTGGTTGTAAAATTGGTCTCGTTTGATGTAATGCATCCTTGTTAAATGCAAGTATAAAATACAGATGTTATAGAAGGGAAAACATTTGAGTGCAAGACTCCATGTCCATACAACATACATGTCTTTTTATCTGCTTGTACAAAGGCACTGTATGTTGGAATAAATTAATGGTGACCCATGAATTAATACATTTTATACATGTAGATCAATCCTAAATTTGTAACGATCACAGAGAGATTGCCTCTCGCATCATTCAAATCACATGTATGAAAGCATTTAGATTTTCCTGTAAAATATAAGGATGACGGAAGAAGTTGTGGTGGGTTATTGGGGATGTGGTGGGTTTCATTAAAGGTTTTTTTCTTGTCACTACTTGTTTAGCATGCAAAAATGAAGTTACAAACAATCAAATAACAAATAGGTACTGGGATAACAGTTTATAGTTTAGAATTAACCCCTGATGTTTATGGTAAAGATTAAAACCACTGTCATATGAATTAACAACCCTCAAAATTAAGGTTGTTGGCAGCAATTCCATTATTTAACCAATAGGATGTCCACAACCAGTCATCAAAAATTTCCCACTGAATAATTCTTCAGATCTAGCAAAGAAACATGAAGTTTTATGAGTGAATAAAATGAGACTAAAAATAAATATGGCCTGTACAAATTTTAATTGTTAGATTTCTACATTTAGCGTTGTCTGCAACAGTAGTAGTAACAGTGTATTTTTCACAGCACTTTATATTTCACTTGAATACTTTACAATTTATTTTTATTCAGCTAATTATTACTTGTTTTAAGTTCTGTTTGTTAAAACCAAAAGTGTCTTGCAGTACTGTTTTTATCATAAGTTGAAAGCAAATGACATTTTTCATCTCTTCTTCTTGGCTGATCCGAAAAATGGTCTGATCCGTGACAAAAAAAAAACTATAATGTTTTCCGAACCATGAGATTTGTAATCCATTACACCACAAGAATAAATGTAGGCCTGTTTCTAAATGAAGTAGATGTAAATTCATGTTTTGGTGTACGGTGACACTGCATTATAACCCTCACTGCCTGCCATATGTTGGCCAAATCGTTCTGCTCTAGTGGTTTTCATAAGCAGCCTGCAGACACAGCTGCCCTCCTGCTGCGTGAAGCCCACCACGCCCCCCTCTTCAAAACACACGTCAACACACAGGCAAACACACATTATCATGCCCTACATTCAGGTCATCTCCTTATTAACACTTTCCCTTTACTCACGCTCCATGACTTAACAACAGCTGATTTCTGTTTATCCCTTGTTTTAAATAATATACCTCATTTGTACATTGCTAGCTTCCACTTCACTTGCGTTATATCCTTCCACGCTATTAGCTTCGACAAGCACAACACATGACCCATGATGCAATGCAGTATGTTCGCCAAATGACTTAATGAAATTCTTACACTCCTAAAGCACAAGGCTGTGCTTCGTAAAGTCGGATCCAGCTTTATTAAATCAACTACAGATACACAATTACACTTAATTAATACATTGAAAAAAATTATTAATTGGTTTTACGCATTTTTTTAAGGTAAGTGGTTGCAAACAATTTATTCGGGCTGAATTTAAACAATAAAATGAAGTTGAACGCTACTTAATGTAATTTGCATGTTTAAATTCAGCCCATATAAATTGTTTGCAACCACTTGCCTTTAAAAATATTTTAACAAATCCAAAATCCAATCATGTACTGAAATTAATTATTTGGTCTGGAAATTATTGGCACATCATATTGTGAAGTAAAAAAGAAAGCCTACAATAATTCATTTGCACTTTCTATTTAAAATAGGCACATACAGTAAAAGAAGAGAGATTTTGTTGCATGCAAAGAGAAGGACCTTAGGTTATTATTTTATAATCCCACCAAAAAACTCAATTTTCCAAGACATGGCTTAGAAATGTCACAGAGTCTAGATGTAGACCTGCTAAAAATACAACTGCCATTCAGGAAGATTTCATTCCAGACTGAAAAGTCAATCCGGTCTCAATTCAGTGGCCAGAATAAAACATTAAGCACTGAAAAAAACACCAAGTGCACACTAGCTGTACAATGATATCTACAAATGTTACTAGCTATGTTTCCATCTACCTATTTTAATGCACATTTTGGATATGTACATAGAAAAACGGTAGATGGAAACGCCAAGATGCAAAAGTAGGATAAACTTTTTATTTGATAAGAAAAGATGCGCATGAACTACGATGGAAATACTTTTAATGAACAAATTCCAGTATGCGCTTTTAAAAAAAAGTCATGTGATTTTGTTTTAAGAGATGTGAATGTATAAACCAGCAGGCTGAGCACACTGTAAAACATCTGAAATGTTATTTTAGTCATTTTAAAATGCCTTAACCATTTCAGTATTATATAATTCATTAACTCCAGAATTGTCAAGAGCGTCTGTGCTCAGCATCTGACGCCTTCAATCGGCACCACGCATTCATTGTGTGTTGGCATACTTCTGAAGCACAAGTCAATTACTAAATGAAGAAAAGGTACACACAGCTTCTCCTACAGCAACATATTCCAATTTTACTGTTGATATTAGGCATCAGTTCATCAGGAAGTGACGATTTTGATGGAAACGTTGCTTTATTTCGCATGTCTTACATGCGATATTCCAGTTTAGCGCATAAATTTAATTTGCATCTTTGAATGGAAACATAGCTAGTGAAACTATTTATTATTTCAGGGAACAAAAAAAACAATTCTTGGCTTCCTGGTAATGTTTTGGGAGAACAAAGGACAAAACTGTATTTGAAATCTATTTTGTAACTGCAACTATTTACACCTAGAATAATATAGAGATAGATAATAATAATTATTATATATATATATATATATATATATATATATATATATATATATATATATATATATATATATATATATATATATATATATATATATATATATATATATATATATATATTGGATGGATGGATGGATAGATGGATAGATGGATAGATAGATAGATAGATAGATAGATAGATAGATAGATAGATAGATAGATAGATAGATAGATAGATAGATAGATAGATAGATAGATAGATAGATAGATAGATAGATAGATAGATAGATCGATCTGTTTTAACACCAGGTAACAGCTTTTGCTTGTACTCCCTCTGCAGCTCAATTACACTGAAAGCTGTGTGTTTGCTTTTAGTTTTAGGTGTAATTAGTTACTGTAATTAAACTACTTCACTGAAAAAGTATAGTAAGGGATTCGTTTTTTTTTTTTTTTGTGATTAGTTAATTAATGTACTTATCCACTGAAAAAGCAAAGTACGGGATTGTACTTCATTTTTAGGTCATTTGATTACAGTTACTTACTTGCCTTAAAATATTGTACATATACTCAACAGTTCTGTATAAATCAATTTAGAGAGAGAAGCAGAGAATTGTATTTTTGTACAAATATACTTTGCAGAATACTTTTTCTATTAAAGCATCTTTGATGTTTCCTTGTTTTCTATAAAATCTAACCAGAATGTGAGGGTGGCATTACCATTGTGACACAGCCCATGGTACTAATCAATTTTTTTTATTTTCTGGATTTAAACACTTTACAATGTTTGTGATAAAGAAAGTACAAACGTCACAAAATATATAACACTGTTTTAGTAGTTTTTAAAATGTTCATGGAAAAATTGTACATACTGTGCCTTTATTACCAGGTGTAAGATGCCAATTGCTACACAATTACTTTTCACTGTAAAAGCCAAAAAGTTAAGGTAACTCAAACCATTTGAGGAAACCGATTGCAACAAACCCTTTAAGTTCAAAAACTAATCCCAATGAGTCTGTTAACGAAGCTATTTGAATAAATGAAGCAATTTGAGCACAGTAAAACCCAATAAGGCAACCCAAACCGTTTGAGTAAACCGATTGCAACAAACCATTTAAGTAAAAAAAAAAAGAATCTATACGAGTACTGTGAACTTCCTCCATTTAAGTTGAAGTAAAGAGGTATTTAATTAACTCATTACCTTCAACACAATTTGTCAATTTTGAGTTAACTACACATTTCCTTTGATAGAATTGACTGTTACATTTTACAGTGTAGTACAGAATAATGCATCTTTCTCTATACAAAAAGCAATGCATCCCTACTGTTTAATAGTAGTATAAAACAGTATTTAATTCAACGGTAACACATGGAAAATGTGCTTCCCTGCTAAACTGCACAAATGTTTAACACTTGAAATAACAATTATGTCCATCAAAGCCTGAGGGCTCCCATACTGCCCTGAAATAAACAACCCCATCCCCCACATCTAGAAGAAAAATGTGTATTTTTGTACTCCACGTTGTTCTGAGAAACGTATGAAATATAATGTGAAGATTTTGAGTGCGTTACAGCCTGTAATTTGGCAGTAAATCAAAGTTTATCTTACAACAAGGTCTTACTATGAACGGTTGACATGAGCATGTGCTTCTAAAGCAAAATAATCAAATATCGTTCCTTTTCTGTTAGTAATCAAGTGGGTTATTAATGATAAGCATTGGCTACATTCTGATATAAAACATACACTTTTGACAATTAAACCTAATCCCTACACTGAAAAATAAATAATGACAAAAAAGATATATATTTAACTTATCCTATAACTTTAATAAGTTAATCAGGTTTCCACAAAATTTTTCAAGATATACAAAGTTTAACTTAATATTTATTTGTAGTCAGATTGAATGATGTAAGTTGAGATGACTAGAGAAGTTCATTTGATTCAACAAAAAATAAGCAATAAGAATAGGAATTTTTGTACAGTGTATGAAAAAAAAAAGTCATTTTCCCCTCACTGAACAAAACAGGTTATAAAAACAAAAGCGCTGATGACTGGCAAAGATGCATAACCTCTTATTACTACCTACAACTAAAATTTCAACACCGCCCCTTCCGAGTGACACTCCCTAACCTGAGTTCTGGCAGGTGACCCAGAATGCCTGTTAGCTGCATACAGGACAGCGTGAGAGACATGTGGTTAAGTCTGTGTCACTCGCCCTGAGTTCGTCATCTTTCAAGCTGTTGATTCAGACTCTTCCAACACGCTGACAGATGGAAACGTCAGGAGAGGATCACCTATTGGTATATTAAGACACAAGGAGATCGCATCCCTTCCATCTCAAATAATAGCTCACGAAGCCAAGTACTGAACATACACTGTAAAACCCAATAAGTTAAGGTAACTTAAACCATTTGAGGAAACCAATCGCAACAAACTCTTTAAGTTCAAAAACTGATCCTAATGAGTACTGTGAACTTAATCCATTTGAGTAAATGAGCACAGTAAAACCCAATGAGTTAAGGCAACTCAAACCGTTTGAGGAAACCAATTACAACAAACCATTTGAGTTTAAAAACTAATCTATATGAGTACTGTGTAATTACTCCATTTAAGTTGAAGTAATGAGGTATTAATTTAACTCATTACCTACAACACCGAGTTCAAAACTCTTTTCAACTCAGCAGAATTAACTACACTCATTTAATTTGATAAAGTTGGCGGTTGGGTTTTACAGTGTACTAAAAAAAAAAACTAAAGATGCAAAATATTAAGCACACGGGTATTTATGTCTACATCACAGATTGTAATAGTCTTTTTATTTTATTTTATTGGTGTCAGATAATATTGTAATTTAGTTTCAAGCATTTACTTTATAATCATTTATTTTAAAATCATAATTCGATTCATTTTTCTAACTCAGAGTAAGCTCTAGATTATGTAATATTTGAAGCATTATTAAAACTTTCTTGATCACTGCTTTTCTATAATATAGAACAGGGGTCACCAATCTCGGTCCTGGAGGGCCAGTGTCCGAGCAGGGTTTACCTCCAACCTGCCTCAACACACCTGCCTGGGTGTTTCAAGTATACCTAGTAAGACCTTGATTAGCTTGTTCAGGTGTGTTTGATTAGAATTGGAGCTAAAATCTGCAGGACACTGGCCCTCCAGGAACACGTCCGGTGACCCCTGATATAAAACAACATACCTTTTTCAAACCTTTTTCAATTACTTTTCTTTTAAACAAACCAAACCTCTCATAGTGTGCTTAATAATTATTTATAATATACAGCTATGGAAAAGGAGACCAGTTTCTTAATTTCACAGGATACTATTTAGTAGTACCGAAGTACTCTTAGATATGGGTTTAAGAAACATTTCAAGTTAAAACAACAGTATTTTGATGTCTAAAAATGAACAAACATGTCTTAAATGTGCCTCTTTGTTAATTTATTTTTTTAAATAAATAAATCAATCAATCAATGATGTTTTAATTTTATCAAGAATTTCATCAGTCGTTTTCAACTTGTTTTATTTTGTAAACTAATGATTATATTTCTTCTGCCTTTGAAATAAAAATGTTTAAGTATTTCTAACATAAACAAAGAGTTTTCATGTTTCTTTCATGGCATGTTATTATATTTATTTTTAGATGACACAATATTTATGTTTTAACTTCAAAAGAGTTAACATCTATACTAATTAATATTAGGTTAACCCTGATTGTGAGTCACAACAAAAGAAAACATGTTATTTTCATTTTCATCAACAAAAATAATGCAGCAGCTCTATATGACAATATTTTAAGTTTTTCATAAATATTTTCCAAATGATGTTTAACAGAGCAAGGAAATCAGACAGCATGTCTGATAATATTTTTTCTTCTGCAGAAAGAGAAATTTTTAATAAAAAAAAAACATTTTAAGGTCAAAATTATTAGCCCATTTAAGCTATTTTTTTTTTTTTTTTTTGTATATTCTACAGCACAAACCATCGTTATACAATAACTTACCTTATTACCCTAACCTGCCTAGGTAACCTAATAAACCCAGTTAAGCTTTCAAATCTGAACTTTTTAATATTGAGCATCACCAGTCCAAATCCACTATTTAAAACACAGTTTCAACGTAATAAAACCCACACCATCATATATAAATATAAATAAATACAGCTCTCACAAGCACTACGATGCTAAGCATATTCTACAACAGCCAAAAAGCCACTTACATGGTTAGTGTGTGTTAAAAAACCCCCATTCATTTCTTATCATCTCCATTCCATCCCGTCTACATCCTATCTGTCACTTCTATCAATGCAAATACTCTGAAACAGATCAAGATGCTCACCGGCGTTGGAGATGCGTCTCCCTCTCTCCCAGTCCATCTGCTCTCTGTCCAGCTGCTCTTGCTGCTCTCGCTCCTGCTTTTCTCTCTCGGCTCTCTCTCTCTCCATCAGCTCCCGTTCCTGCCGTTCCCTCTCCAGCAGCTCCTGCTCCTGACGTTCACGATCCAGACGCTCCTGCTCGGTGCGTTCCCTCTCCAGACGCTCCCGTTCCTGCCGTTCCCGATCCTGCCTTTCCCGATCCTGCCGTTCCCTCTCGGTGCGCTCCCGTTCCAGCATCTCTCGCTCCTGACGTTCTCGTTCCTGTCGTTCTCGATCCAGTCGCTCCTGCTCTTTCTCCTTCTGACGCTGGAGCTCCTGCAGCTGCCTGAGGACACAGCAGAGAAGAGGGCAACGTGTGAATGTAACTCTCGTAGCAGAACAACACAGACAAAGCTAATTCTGACTTTGGATGGTCACTGTTTTTTGTATGTTCACTGAAAGAGAGTGTGTGTGTGTACACCTGAACACACACTGACTCATGGGGACTAAAATTTAGGTCTCTAAGAGTAAATATTAGGGCTGCATGATATTGAAAAAATAAAACTTACAGTGCGATGTTTCATTTGTTGTTGCGAGAATATAATTTCACTATATGATTTAGGTAAACATTTGTAGAAAATTCATAGTTTTACATTGATTGGGATGATTTTATAGGGGAGTGTATCTGCATAAAAGCTAAAAAAAATAGCCATAAATATCCAAAATAAAAATAAAGCACAGATTTAATATACAAAAAAATAGAACAAAGATAAATATGATCTAAATATGGTTTATGGTGAAGTCTAAAAGTACTGAGGTACATAAATAATCAAATGAAAAAATAGTCTTTATTGTATAAATATATATACACAATTAATTTTGTGAAAGCGGCAAACTTTATTATTTATTGTGCCAAAATGGTACAACTTTAAATCCTATAGTCACAGGCCTTAAAACACATCCAAGTAAGTACAATCCTTCACACTATTAGATTATAGTTAAACTTCACAATGATTCTGCAAATCACGTCTTCTAAATTGTGTTTCCTGGTTGATTATAATCCCAACAATCTGCAGATCCTGCGATGTGCAGATTCGAACACTGAGATATCGATGCAGAAACGATATATTGTGCAGCCCTAGTAAACTTGCTAATAAATTACCAAGAATGAAGTATTTTGAAAATATACAGTTTGTATAGTACCGTAAAAAAAATCCACAATTTTACAGTTTATTAACATAAAATAACGACTGTTAAATTACAGAAATTAACCGTAAAACAACAGATATTAAATTACAGACATTTCTGGTAAATTTCTGTAATTCAACCTCTGTTAATTTACAGAAAATTTCTGTGATTTAAGGGCAGTTATTTTAAGTTATTTTAATAAACCGTAAATATACAGATTTTTTTTACTGTGCAGATACATCAAGTCCCTACGAGGATATAGGAACAGGTGTGTGTGAGTGTTTGTGTAAAACAGGTATATTTCTCATATTTTCCAAAATTGAAGTTTTGAAAAAAATATTTTTTGTAGTGCCCCACTGTCACTGTCAATGTATTCTCAATTATATTTTCATATTGTACATTTTGAAGACACTGTATCAGTACTTTAGAAGTAAAATAAAGCACAGATGAACATTTCACTCAAAACATATACACTGTAAAAAGAAATCCAACTAACAAATTGTTAACTCAGTCTAAAATTGTAAGTTAGATGGACATATTTTTGACCTCAGAGTTGAATTTACTCATAAAAACGATTTAACTGCATGTTTAGAACTGTTTGTTCAATGAAAGTAAAAAAATCAGTTAAGGAGACTTTGAATTTGGATTTCTTTAAACGTTTACCACTGTAAAAAATAAAAAGTTGAGTTAACTTAAAATTTTAAAGCAATTGACTACAAAGAAATTTTGAGTTTATTAAGCTTCAGTGTTTGAAGTTGTGCCAAATTACTCAGTAAAGAATACTTGACTTAAACACGCCTTTACAGTCAACTTTAAAAAATGATTTAGCACAAATTTTCTTTGCAGCCAGTCGCTATAAAATGTTAAGTTAATTCAACTTTAATTATTTTGCAGTGGACCTACAAGTTTAGAAAACTGATTGTAACTTTCAAGTGATTTCTTCATTTTGCTTCAGTGTACACCAGGGATGTCAAACTCAGTTCCTGGAGGGCCGCAGACCTGCACAGTTTAGTTCCAGTCCTAATTAAACACACCTGATCAAACTAATTGAGTCCTTCAGGTTTGTTTGAAACCTACCAGTAAGTGTGTTGAAGCAGGGTTGGAACCAAACTGTGCAGGGCTGCGGCCCTCCAGGAATTGAGTTTGACATCTCTGGTGTACACTAATGCTATTTTTTGTTGTTGTTGCAGAAATGAACACTTTAAATCATGGACATCAGGACTAATGGAGCTGCGCATAGGTGCTCTTCACTGTTTTGGCTTTCATCACACATTTACATTATTACACGGAACTGAACTAACTTCAACTGTAACAACTAAACTGAAGCAGTTTTAATTTTCCAGAACTTCATCTATGTTAAGCGGCTCTAGCACAATCATTCAACCTTTATTCACTAGGGGTCACCACAGCAGAATGAACCGCCAACTTATCCAGCATATGTTTTACTCAGCGGATGCCCTTCCAGCTGCAACCCAGTACTGGGAAACATCTATACACACTTATTCACACACATACAATTTAGATTATTCGATGTCTTGTCTTTAGACTGTGAGGGAAACCGGAGCACCCAGAGGAAACACACGAACACAGGGAGAACATGCAAACTCCACACAGAAATGCCAACTGTTCCAGCAGAGACTCGAACCAGCGGCCTTCTTGCCGTGGTGGCGACAGTGTAAACCACTAAGCCACCGTGTCGCTTTCTAACACAATCTACACTGTAAATTTGTAGAAAGCGCTGTGGAAACAAAGATAAAAGATGAATTGAAAAGGACACATATAAACTGATCATCAGTGACGGTCAAGACTTTAACATCATCCAGAAATATGCTGTGGCAATGACAATGCCATCATTACGACAACGTTTGGTAGTGTACTAAATCTCACTATAATATTACTAAAACACTACAATATAAAATACATGTGTAATACTATGGTACAAAATACTAATAAATACTATTTATATACTATAGTAAACACTAAAAATAAATACTAACAAAAAAATATGATAAATTAAATTAATTACATCATAATTGTATTTAGTTTAAGGAGGTGATGAGTGAGGTCTAAATACTCATTCAAGGATGAGTGAAATACTCGAAATGTCCTAAACGCCTTTCTTTTAAAAATAATTAGTTTAATCTAAAATCTAAATGTGAATTATGAATCAATTTGTATGTAGATAAGATCTTTATAAATGGCATAAGTTGCAATGAGCTTTCAATTTCACCATCTCCTCTTTCAAAACCAACAGGCAGTATAAAACAGGAGCATATTTGGAAAACAGATGTTCTCGTATGTCAGCAAGATGGCCTTTGGGACTCATCCAGCCTTTTATATATGACAAAAAAAGTACTTTATTATTAAAGTTACTTTATTCTGAATATTTCAAATGTGTGAACTGGAAGTTACGGAGACTTTTATTATATTGATGTACTTCCATCTGAAATAGAATATCGAGTAGGGGAGGGGGGCCTTTATTTTTGTGCATTATTGCATACTAACAGTAAGAGAGGCCTTGTTATGAGTGTGAAGACGTTTGTCACTTGTTTGTTTGCTTTTTTTCCATTGAAAATGCATCAATAGATGATTCAATGATTTAAGTTCATATTGCTTTTGCAAGGTTATTATGAGTGGTAATTTACACCTTAAGGATGTTACTTGTTATTTTAAAAACCAAAACAAGTCGTTAGAAGCTACTGTGAACTTTCGGTCACACTTTATTTCGATGGCCTGTTTGTTGAATTTATATTACATGCCAACTAATTCTCATTAGTTAGGGTTAGGGTTAGTGTAAGTTGACATGTACTTGCAGTTTTTTATAGTCAGTTAAATGTCTGTTAAAGGAGCAGTATAAACAGATATTAAGCACACAGTATACTAATACTCAAATGAAACATCAAAATAAAGCATTACCGAACTTTCTTACACTTGCGGTGAAATTTTACTTTCACAACCAGGTTTCTTAAACAAAAAAATTGAATTCTTATAGACTTATTATGTAAAATAGAACATTAATTAACTCATCTATATGAATTGATATTAAGAAAATATGATGTGATCTTTCATGCTACTTGAATTAAAAAAAAAAATTCTGGTACTATTCTTTTATTGCATTATTATTATTATTATTTTATGCATTTAATTTTCTGGTTTTGTTCTTTATCCTGTTTGTCTAATGTGGATATTGTGTAAAAAAAAAAAAAACGATCTATTTTACTGTATTCTTTATAATATTATGCAGTTTCTTGGAATAAAAAAGTAAGAAAAAGTTAAGAATATTGTGTCTGAAGCTGTCAATCAACATCAATCCAAACGCAGAAGCAAATCAGACTTTGATTGAAGATTACCAAAACAAACGTTTTTTGAGAAGATTAACTTGCCCTGATTCATTGTTCACCTTAAGCATGGGAATGTGCTCTAGTAGAATAAACATAAATTTGGATTTCTCATTAACTTTAAACTTCTAAACGATAAAAAACAGAAGGTGCAGTTTACGTGTCCACACACTAGAGGGCAGCAAACTCAAACGTGTTGCAGGAGCAGGAGGTGTGACAAATGCCAACTTCAGCAGCAGAGCGGCTCGCCTGCAGATGTTCTGCTAAGTAAGGGTTTATGAAAGATCTGCTTGTCAGTCCTCTTGTGCTTAATCAGCATCCAGCACATCCTCGTGCCCAGAATTCCAGTGTGTAATTACATTAGAGAGCCAGAGACATTTAGACTGTGGACGGCAGGGACAGTAAATGAAGAAAAATAGAATGTTCGGCTGATCTGGCGCTGAAGCGGGACAGATGGACCAGACTCACAGACAAGGGGCAGAACTAACCAGAGAGCAAGACTGAAGACAAATCTAGAGCAAAAAGGGGTTCGTCATGTAAAGTTTATCATCTGGGTTGTCCATTCAAATATGTCTTTTTATAATGCTGTCAGGACATTCTCCAAAAATGTAAAAAAATAATAATAATAATTTAAAATAATAATATAAATCACAACAACAACACTAATAGGTCAATTTTGACAACAATTATAACAATAGGGGTGACGCAGTGGCGCAGTAGGTAGTGCTGTCGCCTCACAGCAAGAAGGTCGCTGGTTCGAGCCTCTGCTGGGTCAGTTGGTCTTTCTGTGTGGAGTTTGCATGTTCCCCCAGCATTTGCGTGGGTTTCCTCCAGGTGTTCCGGTTTCCCTGACAGTCCAAAGACATGCGGTACAGGTGAATTGGGTAGGCTAAATTGTCCGTAGTGTATGAGTGTGTATGGATGACACACACACACACACACACACACACCTAAAGACAACCATTTTACCCTATTGCTAATTAATACAACACCTGAGCATCTGTCTTTGTGAAAGCAGACAGCAGCTTCATAAAACAGAATGCTTTCCCTGTGTTATCTGTCATAAGAATCTGGATGCGTGACAAATAATCTAACAAATCAGAGTCTCGTCACTGCAGGTGACTCTGCTGCGTCCATCTGGCTAACAATCTCCCACACATCTTCTTTGCATGAATGGGCGTACGTGATGTCACTCCCTGGGACTCGTCCAGACACATCTTCCCCTCAGCATGACAAGTCATCCGCGTGACAAACATCAGCTCAGGTGCAGTGACATCAGGCCAACACATGTTTCCAAAGAAGAAAACAAGATGGGAAAACCACACACCGATCTGTTACAGACTCCTTGAGAAGAGCAAATTTATGCCCGAGGCTCCAACTGTTGCCGTCACTCCTGCTGTGATAAAGTCACTCCTGCCGTTTCATCAGTCCTGGATCAAATCTCAAAGCAAAGCTTCAAACCATGTGCAAGACAGCTTCTTAACAGCTAGGACATTCATTAGGAATGCACAGTATTTCTGCAACCAGATATCAATATCAGCCGATAAATTCAGTTATTTTATGTTATCATTATCGGTCCATAACAAAATAAGTGAAAATAAGATAAGATTTGAAACCAAAGAATATTTGAATTGCTGAAACACAGAGAAAATTGTGGTCAAATTAAAACTCAAAACACCACCCCAGAGTTGATTTAGGTTAAGCTAATAAATTATGTATTATTTCTGCTGGTTGAACTATTACACATGTTAGCTGCCAGCCACTTTTTTATTATTTTACTTTGATATTTGGTTAATAATCGGTGACTTGGTTGGCAGGCAGTAGATTTTATTGATATTAAAGTTGTTGGCATAGAAAAGAATAGTTGATTAATAAAGTTCAGACATCAGTTCAAACTTCTCTGAAGTTAAGCTTTTAATATAAAGTCTCTCAACCCAGGCTCATTCTGAAAACGTACAGCTATATACATTTCTGGAGACTGCCAAATATGTCCCAGGAGCTATGTTTTTTTTTGTATTGTTTTTTGCAGTTTTTGTTTTTGCGAATCCACCAGAGGCCACTGTGTATGCTTTTTGAGATCTCAAATATCTCTCTCGAGTGCCATTCTTATCTGCTGTTCTCAGGTAAATCCACCAGAGGCCGCTGTCCACTGACTGACTGACCAATCGACTGACCCACCTTCCTCCTTCCCCAAACCCAACCAATAGCGTTTTCAAAAGCACAGATTGACCCGCCCACCCACTTCCCTAAAACCAACCAACTGTTTTAAAAGCAATCCAATCCTTGCCTGATTTTTACCACGTTTTCAGATTTTACCACATTCTCACCCTGATATTCACTCGTTTTATTTTTTGGCTTCCGTTTTCATCTTACCCGCTTTCTGGAACCATTCTTCGCCGGACACAAACTCTGTCATCATGGTCAACTCCTCTCTGTGTCTCAAGTCCACTAATGTACATGGCAACCTACTGGTCAAACTGCTAACAGCAGGAAAGCTGTCCATGTGAAGGTAGGCAGTCAGCTGGTAAGCACGAAAAGTAACAGCATCATACCGCCCTGAAGCGTTTGTTTTAAAGAAGATATCTATACGTATTTATACGTAAAGTATTTCTGGCTACATAACTCGCAATCTCCAGAAATGTATATAGGGCTAGTTTTCAAAATGAGCCTCTGTTGAAATCTTGTGTGTTTGCAACAATGCAGAAAAATGTGTATTTACATTTATTGGCTAATCTATCGGTCTCCAAATCTTTATTTGTTATTGTATCGGACAAAAACTTCATATCGGTGCCTCCCTGCCATTCATGTTTATAAAGCAGCTAAATTCAAATACAATTTTAGGTCAGCATCAAATGTTCTACTGTACTTCACAGGCAATATAGTTTAGCATTTGCATCGTATAAATATTTCATAAATACATGACTAACTTTTCATCATTAAATTCATTTCACCTTTATTTCTATAGCACTTTTACAATGTAGATTGTGTCAAAGCAGCTTAACATAGAATATATAATCATCTTTAAAAAAAAACAAAAACAATACAAAGCACTCCCTGAAACCATTGCGATCTCTAAATGCGTTAAGAGTATTTTATGAAATGTCTTGTCTGGGCACTTAAAGCACAATATACTTTATCCTGTTTTCTTTGTATAAAAATAAACATATTCAATAGGATAAGCTATTTCAGTAGCCATTTTCATCAAATGAACTTTGTAACATCAGTTAGAACACTTACTGCTAAAAGGTAGCTAAATATAAATACAATTATTTATAATGACTCGGGTCATAGTTAAAGCAAAAACTAAAGTTTCAGAGTGAAATGCTATACGCAGTTACAGCTTAATTCGCAATTTGTAACTTTTTGATTTAGTGGGTAATTAGCTGGTTTATGGTGATTAATAGTGGTTATTCAATTAAACTGCTAACCCAACAGTGGGGTGGGCTTTGGGGAAGCTCTTTTTGCAATAAAATCGTATAAATTTGTCACTTTTCAATAAAAATTAAAAAAGAAAATAGTTGTTTCCTTGTGAAATCAATCTGGCAATTCTGTTCACTTAAAGCTTTGCAATGTCATATTCATTCCAGCTGTAAGAATCTGTTTAGTAAATAACAGCCAATACTTTTAAAGGGCACATTCAAGTAATTGCCTAAATCTGATCTATAGTCGTTAACATTTGAAGCGCATGATAACATTTCACTAAAGTTGTCCTAAAACTATTAACACCACCTATTCTTGTCTTGTAGGACAATTTTGATCCATTTTAAATGTTGACCACTGTACTGCTAATCAGGCCTTCTGCACTGGAGGAATGTTATCTTAGTTCCTACAACTACTGGAACTATTTAATTAGAGACACATTTGGGGGAACCAAACTTGCTCCTACTTTAGAGTAGGGTCTATTTCGGGACAACAGGAGCTACTAGTGAACATTAATTGAGAAACTGCACAGCATACGAAGCACCAGCATAGAAATAAAAAGTATTACAAGACACAATCATTCAGAAAGCTAATGTAAGTGGCACTTACAGTTGCCTTTTTCTGCAGCACTGTGTTCTTTTTTCAGCCTTAATCATATGAATCTCTGCATAGGTTATACAGTCTCTTTGGCCTCATATTATTTTAAATTCTTCCAAATGAAGAATTAAATGCTCCTCATACTTCACATCAAAGTTCCTAAAAGCAAAGATCAAGGTGCTCCAGGATTGTTCAGCCTAGTCACTAGACATGAACATTATTGAGCATGTATATGGTAAGAATGAGGACGAGGCACTGAAGATGAATCCAAAGAATCTTGATTAACTTGATGAGCCTTTGCCTTTCATATAGACCTTTTTCATGGCTGCTGGAGGACACCATAGCGACCAGCGTCTTCCGGTAGAATGCTAAAAAACTTCCGTTTACAGCGTGTACAACTGGTAATTTGTGCTCCGAAAATGGGTTTCAATAACGTTTTTAATGGATAACAGAGTGTTTTTGTGACACACAACTTAGAAATGTGTCTGTTAAAGCCGTTATAATCTGTCACATGTGGTTCAAGCGCGTCGGAAATACGAGAAAAACATTCTCCTAGTTCACGTGTCTGCCGTCAGAAATACAGTGTGTGTGTGCGTTCCCGGCCTGTCAGCTGTTAGCTCAGTGGCTCTTTAACACACACACACACACACACACACACACACAGAGAGAGAGAGAGAGAGAGAGAGAGAGAGAGAGAGAGAGAGAGAGAGAGAGAGAGAGAGAGAGAGAGAGAGAGAGAGAGAGAGAGAGAGAGAGAGAGAGAGAGAGAGAGAGAGAGAGAGAGAGAGAGAGAGAGAGAGAGAGAGAGAGAGAGAGAGAGAGAGAGAGAGAGAGAGAGAGAGAGAGAGAGAGAGAGAGAGAGAGAGAGAAAAAAAACCAGAGTACTGGCATGAAACTTGACAGGTATGAAAGTCGTGCAATTTACAAAAATGACCAATAAAACTCTGTTATTGATACTCTGCTGGCTGATTTGCTGTTCATTCTCATCGCGAGCCGTTTATGTTTCATTTAATGTGTTGTTTTTACCACGGTTTGTGTTTTTCTGTCATTTCGAAATGACACGCCTATATTTTCACTTTGTCACAGGTATTAAATCAGTGCGTCAGTGGCACAGTACAGGCTACGTGTGTGTGTCAAACATTTTGGTGAATTACATTTGTTTGGGCTGGTTATATATTTGAAATAAAGAGAAAATGTTGACTTTAGCGATGACAAGGCTTCATTTAAACTGCAGAAGATGCCGTCTGACAACGTGGGGAAAACGCCTCACAGCAGTTGATTTCCATCCTATTCGATTGCATTTCTTTAAATGATCAGTCCAGGAGATGGTGCTGACGGACAACAGTATTAGTTCAAACAGGATAAAAGCAGGTAAAATAGATTAAAACTATCGTTTTTAAAGCTGTCCAAATGTGACTTTTTACACGCATCAGCTGCCGACCGGAAGTTCTTTGCATTCTCCTTGCACATACACGCAAAGCATAATGGGTAATCTTGCGTTCCAAGAAAAAGGTCTATAAAAACCCTTCTGATCCCAAATGATCGACTAGAAGTTATTATTTGTTGTTTCTAAAACTTGGATAGGCAACAATACTTTTGTCAGGTAATGTATAGAGTACTCTTAATTTAATGGAGAAAATGAACGAACAAAAAAACACAAAGTTTAACAAAATTTGTATAGAGGTCAATGTTAAAGAACTACAAGTATGATAAATTTCTTGCATTTTTCAATGTTACTGGCCAACTTTGTGAACGTATAAACAAAACTCCATTAACTAGCCACTTTAGGTATTTGGATTACACAATCCACTCATGCTTCACTCTACCAAAAACACACAGATTATAATCAAAGTAGTTGTCATCAGCATACTTTGCAATGACTCTCTTTTCCATGTAGGTATAAGCTGCACAACTTCATTAATTATTTATATCAGAGTCAGTTAATTAATTCAACTGTAATCGCATGTCGCAATGAGCTTGCCAAAATGATGAAATAAGAGGAAAGGGTCTTAATGAAATCCAAACACAAATGGTCACACAATGCTTCTGAATACACGTTAATACCAGGTAGTAACAGTACCTAAAACATACACAACAATTGCAGATAAGTTGAGCTGAGAGCAAAAAAAGAAGCCCTACAAGCCTAAAAATGAAACCACAAGGGCTACTCTGAAAATCTTCTAAAAAAGGAGCCTCCATATGCTTGGTCTACTGCCCGACTTCTCTATATAAGCTTAATTCAGTTGCCTCGTTTCAGCGTTGCTCTTGTACCTGAGTTCCCAGAGGAAGTATTCAGAGCCACTCCATTATGAAATGCTGTTGAGGCGTGGATTGCGGAGAGCGTGTCCTACTTCCCCCCAAATCCCAGCTGAGCCAGAGCCATGCTCTCAGAGATGTAATTAAAGAGCAGAGCAGGCCTTGCTCATGTCGCTGATGATATACTACCCCAAAAGACCACCGCAGCCATACTGGAGCCGGCCATAAGTCACCCCCAGAACGAGGTATTAGAACAAGCCCCCTATAGAGATGAGCGCTGACTGAAACACTTATCAAAACTAGGATGATATCAGAGACCTATATTTAATTTTAGGCTAATATAAGACTGGGGCATGACACGGGTATGACACATATGGGTCAGGTGAGGTTAAATGTTCATGATGCAACTAACATGCAATCCCACAAGTGGAGAGGTCATAATAATACCAAGGGCTTCTTGTTTTTCGAGATCTGCTGAAAATAAAGCCAGAACAAACATCACTTTAAACCGAACTGGCGTCTATCCAACAGGAAAAAAGGATTTATGGGATCAAATGTATGCGCTCCTTGTTTCTTAAATAGGAACGACACCCCAGACCTGTTCGCAAGTGGAGTTCACACCATTTCGGTGGAGTGCTTGACTTGTGCGTAATCGTATCGGACACAGACACATTCCCTGGCGGAGGAGATCACAACATTCCCAAAATAACGAGCGGCACAAACACTTAAAATTAGATGCGGGTCCAGCTCGGAAGCGAGGGACTCTAAGGGGCCATAATAAAAGGTCGAGGGGTTCAGCAAGCTCGACTGCTACTTCATAAAGGTGTCAATTTCATATTTACTGTATGAACTCCTTCAAATCAAGACACAGGAAAACAAGCACTGCTGCTTTTTAGCAATACTTTACATTTGCATATTGATTTGGTAGCCACTTCAAAGTACAAAATTTAAACACTTTAGTTTAGGGACCAATTATTGGTATTAGTTGCTTATTATCAAGACATTGGCTGTTTATTATTACTAAATGTACATACAGCGGGGGAAATAAGTATTGAACATGTCATGTCTGGGAATAATACTTCTAAAGAAGCTGTTGACATGGAATTGAAGCAGATTTTGGTGAAAGCCAAACAATACAAACATAAAAATAAATCTAAACAAAAATCTGAAATATGAGTTTATTTTAAAGGCTTATTTGGTGATGGCAGCTTAAAGACGCCTCTCGTATGGAGAATGAAGTGAAATTAATTGCTCAGGTCAGACTTCAACAATGTAAAAATATTGATGGTTCTGTGGGTCGCGTCTAATTAATCTGATGTTTAATTTGTATTTTCTATTGGATTCATATCAGGTGATTAGCTTGGCCATTCTACAGTTTGATTTTCTTTCTCTGAAACTATTTGAGATTTCCTTGGCTGTGCTCTTTTGTTGGCTATATCGTATTCCCTTACACACAAATAAACTAATTAAATGTTCAAGTTGTTATTCCTTGTTTCTATTCATCCATATTCAGTGATAATGATACATTTTCCTAAATGTTACGTTTTCTGTCCCTAGCCACCTTATTAAACCGTAACAGGGTCATTGAGTTCTTTAAACACAGTCAGCTAGTCAAAACGTTTCTATAAAAATCACAAACATTATCAAAGCAACTGACCACAAACAATAATTTATCTGGAATCTGTACTTGTTTAGTGCAGTTCTGCTGCAATCTAGAGCATTCTGAATAAAGGAAAAACTACAAGCAAAGTGCCTTTGAGGCAAGTAATTTCACTTGGCTGCCATCTTTAAAACACCACAGGTGTTTGAAACCATATGCTCGGGCATTCTGTCTGAATGGAGAAACACCAAATCCTTCAAAACTGTTTGCAAAGCTTACGATTACGTTACATATTTGAAATTACCAATAACATTAAACAACAACCGTCTCATATGTGTCGTCTGGAAATATTCGAATCAGGTTGTCCAACTAATTGCGCACACGCACTCGAAAGAAACAAGATCACGTCACCAACCTCATTTATAGCCATTCTACACATCATCATCCTCTAGATAATGATCGTGCTGTTCTTCTGAAGTAATACACAGCTTGATCTGGACGGCGAATCTCAGAAATAACAGCGACTCTTTGTTTACAATTTGTGGGCGTTTGAGTAGTTGCTGTCATATGAGGTGCATTTGACAAGAAGGACTGTTCATTTAAAAGAACAAATTTCAGGCTTTATGTGGATATATTTCTTATGTCTGTGAGGCAAATAATTGCTGAGATTTGTGTGTTTTTGACCACAAAAAACTTGTAAATGCAGACGTCTGATTCGAGCTTCTTTCCGGGGAAATGTCAGTCTTTAACGATCGATGATTGGCTCCTGTTATAGTAGGCAGGGCTTCATTTGCCATATTAACGGTTACACTTTTCCCCATTTAGAACTATACGAGTGACATGTCTTGTGTATTCTAAAATCTTTGCTACATGCGATGCAAAATTTGCTTACTTTCCCCTTCAAACACCCCTTTTTTAGCTTAGAATAAGGACTTAAAAGATGGGAAACATGCAGGAGATCCATTTATTGGCGTCTCAGTTCCTGACATCAGTTACCAAGGAAACAGTAGCAAAGGGAGTGTAGGCGGCTCACAGCCTGATTCAGAATGTCTTCCAACAACTTACTACAACAGATTTGAAGGCAGTGTGACTTCATTGGGCTTTAAAAGAGGTTGATAATACAATAGACCATTTCAGTGCAGTGATGTCATTGCCCCATGGACATTTCCTGCTTGTTATCAAACCATTTCATAATTGTAACAAGAATCAATTCGTTAAAACAGCTATCATAACATTATTTATCAATATGTGGCTTTCTTTGGATTCTCAGAAGTTGTAGAAATTAAAAATGTAAAACAGGAAATACATTAGGACTATTGTTTTTGTTTACATCCCTCAAAATGGTCTAGAATACAGAAATGCTCAAACTGAAAAAAGTCTAAATACAAACAAATGTAAAAATCTAAATACAAAACAAAATGTAAAGTACTTTCTAGTATTTTATGCAGTTTATGTCTAATTTGTTCGGTTAAAATACCTATTAACTCTTGACACAAGATAAATATACATTTTGTTGTCTTCAGCAAATTAATCTATAAAAAAATAACAGTATTTTTTTTTTATTACAGTGGTAGTTGTGTAAAGTATAGTAGGACAAAATAGTTTGTTTAGTTCCCTCAAAATGATCTATGCAGAATACAGTAAGGCTCACACTGAAAAAAAAGTCTAAATATTGCAGACAAAATGTAAAATGTCTAGTATTTTATGTCTTATTTGCTCATTTAAAATACCCATCAACTTTTCACACAAGCTGAATTTACATGTTTTTGTTGTCTTCAGCAAATAAATCTATTAAAAATAACAGTATTTTTTCTTATTACAGTGGTAGTTCTAGAATAGAGTATAGTAGGACAAAACAGTTTCTGTTTACATCTCTCAAAATGGTCTACACAGGATAAAGAAAGGCTCAAACTAAAACAAAAAAAAGTCTAAATATTGCAGACAAAATGTAAAATATCTAGTGTTTTATGTATTTTATGTCTTATTTGTTCGGTTAAAATCCCTATCAACTCTTCACACAAGCTAATTTATTTTTATTTTTTTTGTCTTCAGCAAATTAATCTATAAAAAAAACTGTATTTCTACTATATTCTTATTACAGTGGTAGTTGCGTATAGTAGTACAAAAATATTCATTAAACACTTAAGCGATGAATCGATGAATTTGCTCTTCAGTGTTTGAACTCTCAGTAATGATTAAATCACACTGAACTGAGCTAAACTGAACTGAACTGAACTTAAACACTAAAACCTGAACCACACTGTTCCAGTTACTATGACCATTTATGTGAAGCTGCTTTGACACAATCTACATTGTAAAAGCGCTATACAAATAAAGCTGAATTGAATTGAATTGAATTAAGCAAATGCAAGATTTAACAGTGTTCAATCAAGATAGATAGATTCGATATTTCCCACAAACACACACCTTTTTGTACTCCCACATATCCGCTCCAACCAGAAAAGACTAAAGTCATCTAATAAGATTAATGATGTTAAAAGCGCATGAAAATTTGAAAACTAATTAAATTCAGAAAAAGCCAGCACTGATTAAACAATGACAGACCATTGTGAGAACGTGAGCAGAATGAGCACCATATTGAAGCCTCCTTTGGCAAGTGCGACTCCTCTCTATCCTGGAAAGACCCGGCAGTTTTGGTTAAAGTTGGCTGTGTCCAAGCTAAGCCATATGGCGTCTTTTACAAGGCTTCCTCCAAAAAAAAAAAATTCAACATATTTGATCCCGGCTCACAGAAGGAAGAACATCTTTGCACAGAGAGGATGGTTGAGCACATCCCGAAAGAGCTCTGAAAAGCAGGACATGGGCTTTCTAGAGCTGATGGGTCATTCATAAAGAGACGACAGACATCCGGAGTGATCTGAGCGCATTATTGTGCTGAAGAGTGAAGAAGTGGCGATGATTGTGACAATCAGCTTTAAATGATGCCATCAGCCTGTTAATGAGGTGGCAGCTCCATTCTCGCCTTGTTCGTGGGAAACGGATGAGGGAAATGGGCTTTTGTGTCTCCACCTGACAGATGTGCTGAAAGCCCGCAGAGCAGCAAAACCTGTAGAAGCGTCCCGCTGACTATTTTTATCCTCCTATTATGCCACTTCATGTCTTTTTAATCAAATGGTAATATAGCATATTTTTGGCTCACAAGTCAACCGACATGTCACAGCGGTTCTGCTGGAATTTAAACCGCTTGGAGAGAGAGAGAGAGAGATAGAGAGAGAAAGCTAAAAACTACAGACTATCTCTATATACCAGGGCTATTTAATTGGTGGTCCCTAGGCCAAACCCGGGCCCCGAACCAATTTGTTCCAGCCCCCCAAATAGTGTGACCAAGACATCAAAAATAAATTTAGTTCAGTCGAAAAACGGTCACTGAAGTGACGTGTGTCTGTTCAATACAGCACGAGCTGCAGTTGAAGGCTGCGCAGAGCACGAGTCACCTGACATTAAGCAAATGGTGCGGGCAGCCGAAGACATTTAGATATGTTTGTAGAAAAGACCTTTTGAACAATGCACTGATACCGTTATTAGGGATCAAATGATTAGCCAATTTCTCTATTGACCGCTCTTAAATTCACTATGTTTATTTAATCGTGAAGGCTTGTCAATGCCGCGTTTCTGTTGCATCGAACAAAACTGCTGCAACTAAACAAAGTTGTGCGCTAGTTTAAAGTTCCGAGCTTGTACACTGAGGCTAATACGCATGCACACTGGATTTACTATAGCAACAGGCCGTTCATATTTTCACATATATATTGCGTCTTTTCCCCACGCAACTCCATTATTTCCAATGGAGACATCCAGACGTCCATAGAGTGGATCGACGCATTCGCGCACTCCAGGCACACACAGTAGAAAAGACCTCGTGCTGTAGTGGTGAGAGTTGTGCATGGCTTTCAGTGCAATGTAAACAAAGAATACGTTAGATGAATTATTACAAATTATTAAAATGAATATGTATGTATGAATGCAGATAATAACAACAGTTAAAAACTTAGCTAATATAAAGCTTAAATTAACATTAGACAAATACTATTTTTATTTATTCTTCATTCATTCATTTTCTACCTATTGCGCCACTGCGTCGCCTTTATTTATTTATTCTTATGTTTGTTTATTTATTCATTCATTGTTCTGTCATTTATTTTCAATCTAAAATTATCACTCATGTCTAATTAAAAACATTTTCAGTTATTTTTAAGTCCAAAGAGAGAAATAGACTAATGTTTTTGTTTTTTTTTTATTAATATTTTGTGCTGTATTTGGTTACTGAGCAGCAATAAACACTTTAAAATATCAGCAGTTTTCATGTGATTTTCTAAACTAGTAGTGTTTTGAATTTAATAAATGCATAATAATCGTGATAACCATGAAACCATGATTAGTCTTTAGACCAGGGGTCATCAAACTTGTTCCTGGAGGGCCGGTGTCCTGCAGATTTTAGCTCCAACCCTAATCAAACACACCTGAACCAGCTAATCAAGGTCTTACTAGGTATACTTTAAACACCCAGGCAGGTGTGTTGAGGCAAGTTGGAGCTAAACCCTGCAGGGTCACCGGCCCTCCAGGACCAGGATTGGTGACCCCTGCTTTAGACTATAATCGTACAACCAAAATCTTGAATCGTTGCATCCCTACTTGTTACGCAGTTTAAAACATAACATTATCAATGTGTCTGAATGTAGAAGAAGCCTACTTGAGCAATACACTGATTTTATTGTGCTTCGAAATACAACATTTGAATATGTTTGTAAAGAAAGCCACATTGTACAATGCACTGATAATATGTAGTTTCAAAATACAACAAATTAACGTTTTAATGTAGAAAAAGCCAGCGTGGTTGTCTTAAGGAGCAAAAATACAACATATGGGCTCTTATCTGCTGTTGTGTCATCACTTTTATTGCAAGTCATATCTCTCCCGCCCCTTATTTGAGATGCTTTTCATGAACTGGCCCCCATGACAAACTAATTGAATAGCCCTGCTACATACAGTACAGTGCATGTAATCCAATGGAAACCGTAATCCTGGTGACTCTAGACTCAGCCCAAATATTTAATTTTTTACAACACGAAAGAAACACATACATAGAATATCAGAGTACAAAGGATGACCTAAAAGGGTATAAATGCACAATTTTCTGAGGTTGTGCGAGAATTTAGTTATTTCATTGTGAGGTTTACAGAAATGCCTCTAAAGCCTCTAATTCAAAACATGTGTTTAGTAGAACACTTCACAAAATGAAAAGACAAGAAGAATAAATAAATAAAAAAAGCTCAAACTGAAAAATTGGTCTGACAAGAAAGATTCTAGGCTTCAAACATAGTGGTTTTTCTGCACAAACAAACAAAAATGCTCGCTGACTTATGCTAAAAGAATTTTTATGTGAAACCAAAGAGGAAAGAGTGACAAATCCTCTATAACTGTTTCATTTAAAGTTCCAAAGTGCACTCTCAGTCATTGTATCGATGTAATTTAATGAGAATCATGCAACAACGGTTTATTCACACATATGCGTTCATTTTAAAGGGCTAGATGACTCAAATTAAAATTCTGCGATCATTACTCTAATATTGCTTCTTCTTCTGGAGGGTTGGGTATCAAGAACTGATGATTTGTTCTGATTTATCAATTCTTTTAGTCATTGTTCACAGTGAACAGCAACACTGAGCATTTTACAGATCTATCTATCTGCCAGGACCTGCAACAAGGACCTTGGCTGTTTCTCAGTGTCCGTTCTTTAGCGTTCTTGCATTGTTTTTTTATTATTATACTATTCTACTTTGTCTGTATAGTCATGAACGCACTTGTTTGTAGAGCGAATAGTTAGACCATTTTCTGCCGTTTATCATTCTCAGTCATTTCTTCCAAAGGCGACTGAAACAGAAGTTCTAAAACAAGCGCAAAAACGGGCGCACTTCTGCATTTCAGAATAAGGTCAATTACACACATGCACACTTTATTACACAGGACTGTCACTGACCGTGGCAAATATTAAAAACTTTGGTTAAACTTTGTGAAAAGAAGATGTAACACATGTGGCGAAGATACTTTGTGTGAGGAAGTACCTCTAATATGATTGACATTTGCTTGAATACACCTTTAATCTGAAGAAATACATCATCTCTACCTCTCTTAGCAGTGAAACCTGCGAAAAAGCACCAGATTCAACTCGCACCAGAAGCGGTACAAAACAGAAAAAAAACAATAACCTTTCAATTTTAGCTAAATAATGATGCCAGTTATATATTTTAGGTTGTATATTTTATATTTTACTATATCCTAAATACTTTTGGCTTGTAATTGCTTCTTGGGTTCCTTAATGAATGTGTATATTTTATTATTTGAAGAACTGTCACAGTTAACAGTTACAGCCATCTAGTTAAAGCCTAAATGTGGCAAGAATAAAGTTAAAAACATTTATCTTGAAGTATTTGCTATTTGTATCTCTCCAAAAAAAAAAAAAATGGAATCAGACAATCCATAAAAAAAACGGATTGAATAAGTAGAATTAAATTTGGAATCACTAAAATGAAAACGATCCTGAACCATATTCGGCTGCTGGGAAATGATTATATTTTGTAACCAAATAGCTGCTAGTCTCCATTAACTTCAATGAGTTACATTTTCCCTACAGTTTTAACTAAAAACGTCAAATGTTTTTGTTGTCTATTTACACCCTAATGGCATTGTGGGGCCAGAAAACTCATTGACTACAGATGACTTTTATTGACTACATTTGAAATGTATTTTAGATTTAAATGTCTGTCAAATAATGCATGTAAATTAATGCTACTATGATGTAAAATATTAAAATAAAATGTGCAATAAGTATTAAGAAAAAGTCAGTTTGCGCATTTTTAAAATTCCTTTAAGCTCCTTCAAGTATGTGACCTTTACTTTAAAGTCACAAACGAAACCCTTTGACAAATCTCATTCACACCCCAGAGTCCTCTGGCCTGTCTGACAGCACCGCTAATTCATCATCTGACAGTACGCAGATGCCCTGACGTCTGTTTATAAATGACTGCGAGTAACCTGCCTCTCATTCCTCTCTGCTGCATTGTAGCAGGTTTGCATCACGAGATGACATCAGGCACCAAGTATGCACCTAGTTCCATTGACTGCGATAGCTAAATATGGCTGTGGGCCGGAACGCAGCGGTCGGCCGGGTGGGCGGCAACAGGCCAACTCTATTACACGCACTCAAAGACATTCTTTCAGAGAATATGAGCCCTTTACTTTCTGGCAGATCTTTCACAGACTGGGGAAAATATCCTTATAAGGAACATTTACACTATATGTACACTCCAGCACCTGGCTGATCAACACAAGCTGTTTGAGTGCATGAATGACTGGTTCGACATCCTAAAAGAAACAGTTCACCACAGACTTTTGTCATTAATTTCCGGTAGACATGTTGTTAATGCAAACCTGCATGACTGACCGACATTTGAGGAACTAAATGTACAATTATTTTTAGTGAGTCAAGAACGAGAGGCATTTTCTTATTTTCACAATGTAATAACCTTGTTGAAATAAAACACAAATATCTATAATTCCAAGACTTTTCCAAAATATGTTTACATTTTGTTTTAACATTGTTTTTTTTTTTTTATTTCAAAACACAAAAGTTGTGAGTATTTCTACCTTTAATTGCCATAGAGGTCAAAAGGACCAGATGCATTTCAGTGTTTGCTTTTTTCTCCATGACCTTTAATGTGTGCCTCTGTTGCCTGGCAACTTCCTTCTAACAGAATTCTAACATGTTTTACCATTCTGCTGGTAAAACATTACTTTACTTCGGATATGTCTTTCAAAACAGCATGTTTCGTGCCGCAAAAAAGCCTTCTTCCATGCTAGTGAAAGTGAAACTAAAAGGGAGGTGCGGAAATTCAAGGGTGGTCTAGTAGTCGAACTATACATCTATAGGCTGTATCACTAAAATTATCGTATTTTTAGCGTG
This sequence comes from Danio rerio, assembly GCF_052040795.2. Classification (NCBI taxonomy): domain Eukaryota; kingdom Metazoa; phylum Chordata; class Actinopteri; order Cypriniformes; family Danionidae; genus Danio; species Danio rerio. Next base: position 40,655,920 of record NC_141040.1, read on the forward strand.
AAGACTTTAACGACAGTCAAATAAACAACAGACAAATGTGATAAATGACAAATAAACAAATATGATGACAGACATTTAAAGCTTAATTTTAATATCTTAATAGATGCTTTGAATGTAAATACAACATAATAATATGAGGTCTTGTATGAAAATGATCAGAATGACTGCTATGATAATTCTATTAGTTATAGAATTCTGGTAATTCCAGAATGTTTTGAGTCAGCTTTGTGCTCCAAAAATCATTCCTGCCATCATTTTTGATTCAATCCAATTAACTTTTCTAGTTATCTCAACTTGCATCAATCAAACTGACTAAACAAATTTAGTTGAACCTTGTATACCTTTAGAAAATGCAGTTAAATCCTGAGTAACATATTCAAATAAGTTAAATCAACAATAAAAAATATCATAACTTTACAATGTATGTTCAAAAAAAATAAATAAATCAACAAATTAACAACTTTCTGATATAAATTCACATACTGTAAAAAAATGATATGATCAATTAGTCATGACAGCATATGTTTTTAGTTCATTGTAACTTATTAAACTAAGTTAATCATGATCTAAAATTCTAAAAACAATTAAGTTAACTTAATCGATTTGTGTTGGGATGACATGAAGGTATTGTGTGGAACCCTGCATTTATTACAGTGGTACTTGACACACACGCGATTATGAATCAGTATCTTGCCTACAGTTTACTGAAGCGGTGTGCTCTCCTCAGGAGCTTCATTTAGCCCTGGAGCACGTCTGTATGAAGCAAAAAAGAGCCAGCCAAATAATGTTTGTTATGCAGGACACGCAGCTCTGTCCGAAGCCTGGCTCACAGTATGAAGGCAATACACCAGTGCTTCATATTTAACCGGCTGCATGGGCTCTGCAGATGAAGCCTGGGAAAATTTGACATCTCTTCTAAAGCAAAGAAGTAGGACACGAGCATTGCTGAGTCACCATCAAAAGCCGGAGATCATGTTCAGTATTCAACAGCACGCCACAGACTCTCTAGAGGACGTCTCATGATGAATCACTGATGGAGAGACACTCATGGAGCAGATCTGTACAAGAGTTTTCCTATACTCGCCATCAAGGAAAAGTTTTTGCCAAGTCATTAAAAAAACACAATATACATTCACAACGGACTGCTTTTACATAATAAATGACCATGCTCTTATTGTCAATGGTGAAGCACGTATGTTAAGCTAAAGAAAAAAAGGGCAGCAAGATGAATTTTCTATATATATATATATATATATATATATATATATATATATATATATATATATATATATATATATATATATAATGCTTTTAAATAAGTTTTTTGTCTCTTTGTAATGTTTTTTTATACTCATGTTACCAAAAAGGTCACCAAGGAACAGATTAATCAAAATAAATGAAAAGTATATTAAATGAGTAAAATCTAAAACATTATACATGTATCAAAATGATACACAGTAGTACATTTCAAGATGCTTCGATATATATACAAGCAGTTTAATTTCAGCTTATATTATTAATTACAAAAAACTGTTACAAAGATGCAGTTCTATTTTTATACGAGGATGATTGGCTGATAGCCATGCGATATTCTGCAATAACAACACTCGTACAGCCTCCTCACCCTTCTGTATTACTCCGCTCACATGGAGTAATGGCAGATCAATAAACTCAATACAGTTTGACAAACATTGCAGCTGTTGGACAACAATATACTTTTGAGGCTTTTAAGGCGAGAATGTAGTTGTTTAGACTGTAATTATGCAGTGTATTTATAAGAAGTGTGACGACAGAAACCGGATAATAAGCTCTTAGGAGAAAAACCCATTGTAATTCAAACAGCAGCTAATCAAATCATCATAAAACGGTTGTAATGCCCTATTTATACCATAGTAATCTGGTAGTGTTTGCTTTGGCTTTTTTGGGGTTAATTATTGTGATATACCAATTGCAACAGAGAAATACTGGGAAATTTCTCTGATGGCATTTCATGCTGTTCAGCATTATAATCTTTAAATGTGAGCAAAATCACTTGTTTTGTCATCACTTTAGACAGTACGTGGGAGAATCATTCAAATACTAGTTTTAAAGTGATGTTGGTGAACTGGCAACGGTTTCTGCTGTTCTGACGTCAGCTGCAAATGTGAAGGAATGGAAGAAGAAAGTAGTTCCGCATACAAAATAATATTTAGACTCTGTTTGATTTCTTTTTTCATATACACGACTATGCCGTTAAACTGTTGTATAAATGCAATATTACACTCGTAGCAGTGTAATATAACTGTATATCATCACTGGTGGGACGCTAAGGCACTCGACTGCAGCCATCTTCCAACGCAGGCCTCCCGTCAGTGCCAATATACAGCCATATCGCACTTCTCTGTGTGTGTGTGTGTGTGTGTGTGTTTATTATATTATTTATTGTGTTTATTATATAGTTCATAATAATAATAATAATAACACTACAGGGTATATGCAGCACTCCTAAAGGTAATTTCAATGCTTAAAAAAAATTTTAAAAGACCTTCTCAGAATATTTTAGGACCTCATCACCAGTTCAAGTTTTTTCGGTATCAAACTTTTAACTTATTAACAGTTGTTAATAAACAGTTGTAGTTAAATAAATCCAATCAATTTGTGCTCCAATCAATGGAGCACAACCATGCAACAGAACTCAGATAAACTCGGAAGAAACAAAGCTTGAAAGAATAAATTACGTGGTTGTTTTCAGGGACAGACTGCAGCCACTGTTTAAACTTGTCTTTCTCCAACCAGGAGTATGCAAACTTACATTCACCCATTTTACTGTCATTTTCACTCTATGGTTTAGCTACATGTGGAGAGCGTCACGTCACTTTCCCACATTTGTCGCAAATTATGTGACATCACCTGTCCTGGACGGAAGAGCTTGGCCGGACACGCATTCATCGCATGGATCAAGCATGTTGTTGTTAATATTAGGAGGAAAATAAATATATTTATGCTTTTTTGGAGTCAAACACTTTGGAAAATGCTTGAAAAATTTAAGTTATGTGCAATTAAGTTTTTTTTATACTTTTTAAGGGCCTTAATTTGTCACACCCTGTAACAACAATAATAATGATAATAATAATAATAATAATAATAATAATAATAATAATAATAATAATAATAATAATAATAATATAATATTATTATTATTATTATTATACCTAAATCTATACATATACATATATGCATACATATATATGGACTATATATTAAAATGCCTACATTCTACATATATCATAAAATGCTGTACCTTACTAAAAATAAAAAAACAATAAATATGCAATAGTTGCATCAATGCCATGGTGTCATTAAAGCAAAAAGTAGAAAGAAAAGCCTGACAGGCAGCCACTGAGCATTGCGCAAGTATATTCCAGTCAAGCAGACTTAACCTTGACTACTGCTTCCTTAGGGAACTGGTTGCAGAAAGGCTTTTCATTAACAAGACCTGGGTGAGTAACAACCTCTGACGTCTTTTGAAGTCCAAAGAAATCTTGATAAACACACGCTCATGAAAAAAGCCAACTCAGAGCTTTAAAGTGGTGATTTAACTGAACTTAGTCCAACAGACATTAACATCAGACTGCTGCATTTGCTTGTGCATGTGGGTTCACCTGGTTCATGTTCTCACCTTCCACACGCTGATGTCAACTCTACAAGCGCACATGTGTTCTCTGCTGAAGACATCAGCTTTCTGTGTACTGAGCCCTCTGTCCATTAAAAGCGATTGAAAAAGAAAGTTTGACAACGCTATTTATTTGCAATATATGAAGGCCTGTTTGCATCACAGGAATAAAGTAATGGTGACTTTATCTCACTTTGTTCTCAGAAACTTAAGATCCATTTACACAACATTTCCAGCCAAAAAGAAGAAACTTATGTGTTTATATGTTATATGACAATAGGGTTTTATTCTGTTTTTTTTTTTTTTGTCATTCTCTGATTTCAACACAGGATTTCAACAGCTTTACACCTGTAATTTGACTGGCGTTAGCAACGCTTTTAACCCAGGGTTAATTTTATGTGCGAACATTTATATTTATGTGTAGATTTGAGACCACCCGTGGCCAAAAAATAGGGAAAGAAAAATTAATGACAAAAATGCTGAATGTGTTGTGCTTGACATGAAGCCAGTGAACGATATGCAGGCGAAGGCTTTTTTAATGAATTAATGCACATACTTGGATGCACCATTCCTAATCATTTAGCTAAATAGACTGTCTCACCAGTTTAGCATTATCTAGTTTAAACAAACATTCTAGCTGTACATTCCTGAATTTATAGCTATTTTGTATTTCATTTATTGATCACTCAGTGTCATCAACTAAACTATTTTTGATTCACATTTTGAATGTACAGTTGAAGTCAGAATTATTAGCCCCCTGAACTATTAGCACCCGTTTATTTTTTTCCCCAATTTCTGCTAAACGGAGAGAAGATTTTTTTCATTTCTAAACATAATAGTTTTAATAACTCATTTCTAGTAACTTATTTATTTTATCTGCGCAATGATGACAGTAAATAATATTTTACTAGATATTTTTCAAAACACTTCTATACAGCTTAAAGTGACATTTAAAGGCTTAACTGGGTTAATTAGGTTAACTAGGCAGGTTAGGGTAATCAGGCAAGTTATTGTATAACGATGGTTTGTTCTGCAGACTAGTGAAAAAATAGCTTAAAGGGACTAATAATTTTGACCTTAAAATGGTTTTAAAAAGTGTTAAACTCCTTTTATTCTAAATGAAATAAAACAAATAAGACTTTCTCCAGAAGAAAAAATATTATCAGACATAAAATTTCCTTGCTCTGTTAAACATCATTAGGGAAATATTTAAAAAAGGGAAAAAAATGCAATGGGGGGCTAATAATTTTGACTTAAACCGTATGTTGCCTGCACTTTTGCACACATTTGTTCTGCACCTTACGGCTTGATTCTGAATTATTTTGTTGATTTTTATTTATTAAAAAAAAACAAAATTCTGTCTTTTCAAAGACAATCCTTTAGATTTATTACTGTGACGACCCCAGATTAATAAAGGGACTAAGCCAAAAAGAAAATGAATTAATAAATGAATGATGGTGCACTCAAGACGTGATTTGGTCCTTTAGTGTTCGAAAACACTAATGACAATAGTGTTTATGTCTTATGGGAATGGCATGTATATTTGCAGTATGTCTTGCTGGATGCTCACATTAAAGCTGAATACTTCAAATTAATTTATTATACATTATTTCAGTCAATTTATGTCAGTTTTGTGGTTTGAGTTTTACAAAAATCTCTGGTGTTTTCATTTGTTGTGCTTTTTTGTCTAGCTACATTCATTTCTAATGGATTATCTGTTTAAAACAGCTTTTGTCCCTTAAATCTATATATTCAGCAAGTTTTTTTATTCATTTTATGTCATTTGAACATAAACTCAGTCATTAGTATTTAAAAGAAAACATTTCTTAGCATGTAGTCTCGTTACCATAGTGACATGTTTTAGAGAATAGAACGCGTTCCAAAGTGTTCATGAAGCCTTGCATCACAGAAAATCTCTAGTGGGTTTGCTCTAGTGGAGTCAAACAAGGTGTGTCTTTGGATTTTCAACGTTACTTGGAAATGGAAATTGAAATCTCTTGCGAGATCTCCGAGCGCCAGAAAAGAGCGCAGCAGGACAATGAAAGGCCTGAGAACGGCACAAATAGTGAGTCATATTTACATTGTAATATGAATATCCAGGGTTTCCTTATATAATATTATACTTACTGTTACAAAATAATGTTTGTACAGTGTAAATGTTTGTACAGTATAATAGGCAGCTGGTTGAATTCCTGTTTCGTAAAGAGCTCTGTTAACAAAGTCCTGTAAAATCTACAGCATCTCGCAGCAGTTCGCCAGTAACTTACTGAAAATCAATTACAGCAAAAATACTGCATTTACATTTACAGCACCGTTTATCTTGCTGTATATAAATTTACTGTGTAAAATACACAGTAATTTTCACAAAGCAACTTGAAAATACATTAACAGACTGCTTAAATGTTTTACAGTAAAAAACAGGCTATTTTTGCATTCAAGTGCATCTTAATGAAATGCTTTGTGTAAATGAATGTTGTATCTCATATTCAGCTTTTCTGATTTAACTTTAGTCTAAAGCCTTTAGGAAATTTAAGTATTTACTTTTCTACTAAAAGGTACACTGGACATGTATATTTTTATATGGTTTGGTGCACTGACCATTTGTGTAACCAGTTTTATATAACATGAACATAAAATATAATATTATTATTATCGATAATGATTTATCAATGAATAATAATATAATACAAAAAAAAGGGAAGTTTCATGGTTAAAGTAAATTTGTGGTAACCTTGGTTTAGCTGTAATAACTTTAACATGTTTATGTATTAAAATATATATTTTGTGCAATCATTTCTCTTTTACCAGATGAGAAGGAGAAAAAGAAGCAGAAAAAGAAAAAGAAGAAGAGCAGGGTTGGCTCCTTTATCAGAGCTGCCCTAAGATGCTTTTGCTTCGCTCCAAGAAACTCTTCGATCCGACTTTCATCCTCTGATGGTAAATGATGGTTTCTATATCTAGATATTTTTTAGACTATAATGTTAGAAACAAACTGTACTTTTACTCTCCTTTATCTAGAGTTTAACAGCTTCTTGAAAATGACTTGTACTACGTGCAAACTGCAACCGTTTCTCTTTTAACAGACAATGAGATCTATCAGAATGTGATGGTGAAAGTGGAAGAAGAGGAGGAGGTGGTGGAGAAGGAGGTGATGAAAGAAGAGGATGAGGTTTTGGAGAAAGAGGTGGAGGAGGTGATTGGACAGGAGGAGGAGAATGAGAAAGAGTACACAAATGAAGAGAAGCAAGAAAAGGAAGAGAAGCGAAAGAGAAAAAAGAAAAACATCGACACCCGATTGTCAGAGGAGGAGTTTTGGAGGAGGAGGAAAATGGAGGAGGAGAGGGTGGAGGAGAAAGAGGAGGAGGTCATGATTGAACAGGAGGAGGTGGAGGAGAAAGACGAGGAGATCATGACTGAACAGGAGGAGGTGGAGGAGAAAGACGAGGAGGTCATGACTGAACAGGAGGAGGTGATGGAGAAAGAGGAGGAGGTCATGACTGAACAGGAGGAGGTGATGGAGAAAGAGGAGGAGGTCATGACTGAACAGGAGGAGGTGATGGAGAAAGAGGAGGAGGTCATGACTGAACAGGAGGAGGTGATGGAGAAAGAGGAGGAGGTCGTGACGGAACAGGAGGAGGTGAAGGAGAAAGTGGTGTCAAAGTTCTCGATTGTGCAAATAAAGGAGGAGGAGGACATTGTGAAAAGAGAGAAGGAGGAGGAAATAAAATACATTGAAAATGAGGAGAGGGAGGAGGAGGAGAACATGGAAGAGGAGAAAGTTAAGAAGAAGAGGAGGAGGAGGAGAAGGCCAAGAACAAATTGCAATGTGGAAGAGAAGGAGATGGAAGGAAAGGAAAGTGAGGAGGTGGAAAAGAACAAGGAGGAGACAGGGATGAATGACATTGAAAAGGAGGAGAACATTGAAGAGGAGAAAATGAAAAAGAAGAGGAGGAGGAGGAGGAAGCCCAGGAATATTGGCAGGTTGGAAGAGGAGGAGAAGGTGGAAGAAAAGGAAAGTGAGGAGGTGGACAAGAACAAGGAGGAGAAAGAGATGAAAGACATTGAAAAGGAGGAGAACATGGAAGAGGAGGAAGTAAAAAAGAAGAAGAGGAGGAGGAGGAGGAAGCCCAGGAATAATTGCAGGTTGGAAGAGGAGGAGGAGGTGGAAGGAAAGGAAAGTGAGGAGGCAGAAAACAACATGGAGGAGAAAGAGACACTCAATAACTTTGAAACGAAGGAGGAGGAGGAGCAGGTGAAAAAGAAGAGAAGGAGGAGGAAAAGGAAAAGTAACAGTTTGAAAACAGAATATAAAACAGAGGAGGACATGCTTAAGTGGCCCAGCACCAGACCTGTCTCCAGGGCCGAAGCTGCATTGCGGGAGGGAAAGACAATAATATTTTATTTTGGGGGTGGAGGAAAGTTTATTGTTCAATAAAGTTGTGTTGTACAAATAAAACTATGTGTTGTGTTTATCTGCCTAGTTGTCTGTTTTAAAAGTGTTGAATTTTGTGTCTGGTGTTGTGTTGACGATTATTCCCTTGTTTCTAAAAAATAATAATAATAAAAAATAAATAAAATAAAAAAACTTAAATATTACTGTCATCTTAAATATTATCGTCATCCATTCACATATTTTATTTTCATCCTGATAGAGGGCATATGGTAATGGGCTTAATATTCACCTACTTTACAAAGCCTAAAAAAGTTAGATTCTCAATATTATAGTATTTTACTTCAATAACATGCCACAGACTGTTTCCATGGCTATTATTAAGTTGTAACTGGTATGGTTAATGTAATTACATTTTAACGTGAATCGACTCTTACCTTAAAGGTGCCGTATGTACATTTTTGACTCTTTTAAAGCATAAAAATACCATAATATGATGGTAGATATTTAAGAAACATGCCAAGTGAACATTCTTGTTTATCTGTAAAACAATGCTGTAGTCAGATATTCTGCTTTAAACATGTGAGTTACATGCCGGAATGCTGTCTTTGTGTTTAGCCATTTTACCCACCCACTACCAGTTTAGCCAAATATTTTTCAATACTTCAGGTTGCCTTGGTGGAAAACTGTGTATTTTATTTACATTTACATTTAGTCATTTAGCAGACGATTTTATCCAAAGAGACTTACAAATGACGACAAAGAAGCAATTTACACAACTATAAGAGCAACAATGAATAAGTGCTGTAGGCAAGTTCTAAGATTTGTAAAGTGCAAGAAGCAAAACATTAGTAATTTTTTTTTTCTTTTTTTTTTTGTAGTACAGTTAGCAGTGGAGCCAGAGAGGCAATTACAGATTAGGAAGGAAAGTGGAGACTAAATAGTTGAGTTTTTAGTCGTTTCTTGAAGACAGCGACTGACTCTGTCGTTCTGATGCAGTTGGGGAGTTCATTCCACCTGCATTCCACTTTCATTCATTTATTCAGTCAAAAAGGCTCTCAAAGTGTGCGCCCGTAACCGAAATGCAACCTCTGGTGGACAGTAGCAGAATCCAAAACGAGACACAGATGCAGAGTTCCACTATTAATTAGAAAATAATCTAAATATTACGAACGTAAACATTAGGTAAGCAAGTTGCATCGTAACCCCGCATCCTAACAACACGCTACTGTGACGACATTTGCAGTGATAAGCAATTTGGCTGTTTGCACCTCACGAAACACGACAGAAATTTAAATACAGCCATTCACAAGTACAGAATATGCCCTCACTCACGAAATGGTAAGGTTTATAATCGAATTAATACAAATTAAACTTCTTTAACAATATTAAATGTAGATGCTGAATCACTGATATGTGAGTCACAGTTCTAAAGTTCAATTTCAGACGGTTTATTTTATTTTCAAGATCTGATGTGAACTATCTGCTGCTGCTTTCAGCAGTATGGCAATAACTGTCATGTAAAATGGCCTTCAAACTCACATTGTTAGCATTTAACACTGAATAAAGCACATGAGGTGTATCTGAGGGGATCATTGTCAGTTTTCTGTTATTTAGCTGCAAGAATAGAAGGAGTTTCTAATATATCAATTCGAGGAGTTGGTTAGAACAAAAACTCCTTTTAATTTAAAGAATATTCCTTCTATTACGTGCCATTGCTTTTATATAAAACACAATTTAAATCAGCCTTTAGCTTGATTTTCCAACCTGCGCTTGGATTTGTTTTAATCCAGGAATGCAATACCTATTTTAACCACTGGGCGTTAAGCTTACATACTGCATGTTGAAAGTTATTAGATTTGAGGCATCTGTAGGTTATGTTGAGTATATTTGTTCTGAAATGTTTGGCTGAAATGTGGGTAAAATCTATAATGCTACATTGAAGTTACTGTTTAGAAACTGACCAATGAACTGATGATGATGAAGAACAGAGGGTGAACACAAGATGATTAACGGCCATTTCACCTTTATCTATCTATCTATCTATCTATCTATCTATCTATCTATCTATCTATCTATCTATCTATCTATCTATCTATCTATCTATCTATCTATCTATCTATCTATCTATCTATCTACCTGTCTGTCTGTCTGTCTGTCTGTCTGTCTGTCTGTCTGTCTGTCTGTCTGTCAAAATCAACATTAAAAAAAAAAAAAAGGCAAAAGCTTAGCACAAATCTCAAAAGAGGCTTGTGATTTAGTTTGGTTTTTACCTTCTCTGCACCTCCAGCTCCTCTGGTGAAGGGCCATTCTGCACCTGAGGGGTCTGTCTTGGCAACGGGGGACCTGAGGGAGAAGGAAAATATCTGCAATTAACATCACTCTGAAATCTATATGCAAAAAGACGGTGAAGTCTGATCAATAATGTAAAGTGCACTGGATAAAACCTAAAAGAGTAACAGAAGAGCGGGTTTTAAAAAGAGTAACATCGATCAGGTGCGTTGGACAGCAAGAGTTAATTAGGACATTATATATCAGCCAAAGGGGAAAAGATTACCTGTAAAAACAACTATCAGCAGGAGCTCAAGTTAGCATGAAGTTGCCAAGCACCAAAACAGAGCTGGTGCCAGTACGGATTACTTTTAAGAGCATTTGGATGAGGGCAACTCTGTCACTTTTACTCAGTATGTACTTTTATTATATGTACAATCATGTGGAAAATATTTCAAATGTGGAAATCCAAAATTTAAACAAAAAGTGCACAGAGGTAGCTTAAATAATGTGTTGGTGCTTTTTAAGGTAAGAGTTTCATCAAAAAACAGCAAAAGTTTGTCCAAGGCACTCGAAAATGTGAAAAAAAAAATATTAAAAAGCCTTTATTGACATGGATATTCCCTAAAACTGCACCTATGCGTTTCAGCAAACCTTCATGAGGGTAACTGTTACTGCTGTATATTTCAAATGTATTTTGATATTGAAAAATATGTCTTGACACGTTATATGTACAGCAGTATTTGAAGTGAATTGTTTTTTCAAAATTGTTAAAAGAATAGGTTTTGTTTAATAGTTTTGGAACAACTTTGATAATAGTTTTTGAGCCACTTCATATGTTAAGTACTCTATTTCTTTGGTGTTCCTGACATGGTTTCATGGTGTGTGTGTGTGTGTGTGTGTGTGTGTGTGTGTGTGTGTGTGTGTGTGTGTGTGTGTGTGTGTGTGTGTGTGTGTGTGTGTGTGTGTGTGTGTGTGTGTGTAAAATGATTACTATGAACATTGCATCACATTTTAACCTTTCAAAACAAAAATCTAATTACAAATAAACAATAACTGTACCCAGCTAGCTAGTTATTTTAAATAAATGAACAACTATTGCTAACTATTGCTATATTCTGTTATATATTGTGTTTTATTGTTTTTGTATAAATATCTTGCGTTTTAAGTTAATTTATTATGTTAGGTTTATATTTTGGTGTGTTTGTGAGTCTGTCTGTTTGTCTGTGTGTCTCTTTATGAGTCTGTGTCTGTCTGGCTGCCTGTTTGTGTCTCAGTGGTGCCCCCAGAAAATGTTCTTTGGGATGGCCAGACAAGGCCACACCAAATCTTGGGGTGGCACACACAACAAAAAATAATGAATTCAGTGTAATGTTAAATTTTTGTTTCTGGTAAATGAAATAATGTGGTTTTAATTCATTTCATTAATTACTCTCAAAATATTGCAATTTATTCCTTGAAATAATTCAGCAAGTACAAGTGCAAACAAAAAATTAAATCAATATGTAGCTTAACAACACATATAAACAAACTGAACAAAAGGCATTACTATACACACACACACACACACACACACTCTACAGAACCTAATAATATCATTTATCCAGATTCATTTTTGAGCCACGATATTATTAATTAAGCTTCTGCTATTGATGTATTTTTTTTGCAAGATACATCCACAAAATAATTGAGATTTTTGTCCCTTGTAACTTAACCAGCAAAAAAATGAAGGTGCTAAATAAACTATTCTGAAAATCTGATTTCAAAATGCATTTATTAATTTGAGGTGCGGCCATAGCATAACCAGTGTAATGACATAGGTATGGCACAAGTATTAAGAAGAAGGTGGTGAAATTTGAGGACAGTGCTGACATCATCATTTCTATAAAAGATTACAAAACCACACAGAATGGTATATTTTTTAAAAATATACTATACTCTCTGTGAGGGTTATAGCATGAGGCTAGGTCGATAGAAAATACAGTTTGTATAGTACAGTATAAAAACAATGGAAGCCTACTGTATGTAATGTCCCAACAATTCACAATAACAAACGTGTGCGTCTGTGTTTTTGTGTGGATAGATAGCATTTTAAGCAACACAAATGATTCCGCTTTTATTCTAAGGTTGTGTTTTTGATTAAATATTTTAATAGACTATTTAAAAAAAAAACTCTAAGTGGTTGTGTGACTTTATCAACTGAACTGTATTTTCACCAGCAGCTTCAGTAAGACAGACTGACTGACTGATGAGCATATGCTGGAAATATATCATGCAGATGGAAAACTGAGCCTTCATACAGTCTTAGTTTACAGCACAGATTGAACCGCACAGAGGCTCTGCTGTTTTTGGATTTGAGGAAGGTTGAATGTCTGAATGAAAGTCTCTGGTGTGACAGGCTTGACTAATGGATCAATGCAGCGTTGTGCAGGTGAGAGAGCTCTGTTTACAGGCACAAACACCCTCTGCCTCTTCCTGTTTATTTGCTCCACACAGAAAGCATTCGGTAGGGAAAAACAAGAGCTTTTTATCCTTACACCTGGTCAACCTGTTTCTGTACTGCAGTTTGGTCGTTTTTAAGTGTGGGAATGTAAAATAATCAAACTATTGTGCACACAGCAAAAAGACTGAGTGACACTGCAGATCTGAGCTGATTACGGATCTGATAAAGGATCATGGGTTAAGAATCTGCTTCGTTTTTATATATTGTTAGAATTTTACCATGTTAATGAACTATAAAGCCAAATATAATGACAACAAAATAAAACATGGATAGAAATAAAACTAGTTGTAAATCATAAAACACATGAAATGCCAAAATATATTAAAACGCAAAACTTTAAAATTAAATAAAATATTAAAAAACATTTAACATAAAACAATACTATATGAAATACACAACAAATAAAAAGCATAAAATGTCATTTAAAACATAAAATACACACACAACAAAAATAAAACATTTACATAAAACAAACAAAATCAACTAGTAAAAAAAAATAAAAATAAGGCAACATTTAACATAAAACAATAATGTGAAACACACAAAAGTATCAAATTTAAATGTAAAACAAAATACACCACAAAAAGCGATTACATAAAACAAAAACATATCAAACTAAATAGACAAAATAAAAACATCATTTAAATAAAGCAACAATTAACATAAAACTTATGTGAAACAAAACAGAAATCTGAACAAAACGAAACCAAACAGAAAACATTACATTAACAAAGCATTAAAAACACTATAAAATGAAGAATAACAAAACAAAACAAACAAAAAAGCAACAAAACTAAAAAAAGGAGAATTGTTTTAAATATTAAAAAACACAACACACATCAAAAATACAATAAAAATAAAGTAAAAAATCTAAAACAAAATACACAAACAAAACATAATAAATTAAAATATGCAACATTTAACTTAAAACATAACAAAACAACTTAAAACGCAAAATTTGTGAAATAAAACAAAAATATAAACAAAACTAAATTAAACAAAACGGAAACCACAAAATTAAAGCATAACAGCTCCATAAAACAAAGAATAACAAAATAAAACAAAAAATGCTACAAAACTACAAAAAGGAGAATTGTTTTAAATAAAAAAAACAAAACACACAACAAAAAATACAATAAAACAATTAAATAAAAAATTAAACAAAAATACACAATAACAAATCATAATAAATTAAACAATGCAACATTGTACTTTAAAAAAACCAACATAAAACGCATAGTTTGTTAAACAAAACAAAAATTTAAACAAAACAAAATTCAACAAAACTGAAACCATAACATTAAACACAAAAGCATAACAAAAGACCATAAAACAAAGATGAATAAAATAAAACAAACAAAAAAATGCAAGAAAACTAGAAAAGGGGAAAAAACACAACACAAAACAAATGTCTAGCAAAATAAAACAAACCAAAAAAATAACAAAACTATAAAAACAGGAAAAAAAATCAAAGATACAACAAAACAAAACACACAACTAAAAATAATAAATAAATAAAACAAAATAAAAATATAACAAAAACATATACATAAGATAATCTAACACACCAAATTTACCAAACACAAAACTAAGCAAAGCATATATTATCCTATATGAAACTCGCATCAAAGTACACTTTAACCACAAACAGAAACAAAAAGGCTTGCAGAACACATTAACAAGATTAAAGCAAGTCTGAATGCAGAAGTTTCCCTACAGCACAGACTCCATGAAAAAATCTGACATTAGAGCTGAGCCATCTGGACAAGCCAAGCACAAATCAAGTCAATCTGTCAAAACTAATCTAACATTACAGTGTTTACCCCCCTCACATAAAAACAAACAGTTCGTGATTGTCCATGTTTGTGAAACCCACTCCGCAATTTATCTTCTCAAATGTTCTTTGTGTCTCTAACACATTAAACACACCTACGCCTGCCTTAATGTGAATGTAAAAGGCCTTGTTATATAAGCAAGAGCCCTCAATTTGTCTCCTTCCTTTAAGGCAAAGACACTGCAGGTGAAAAGGGTAAAGTAAAAGTTAACATTTGTTACTTCCACAGTTGACTAATTACTTTAAAAGTTGCAAATATTTCTGCATCACAGGGTTTCTAAAATGTCATGTTTAAATATGCGAATGGGCCATTAAATTTGCGCCCATTTGTATTTATTATAAGTAAAAAGTCAGGTTAAAATTCTTATTTACTTTATTTACATGTATTAGTCAGCTTTGTTTTTAAAGAGGAGGTTTTGGCCATCACTACATAATTCTGAATAAAAAGGCAAACAGCCTGAAAGAATGTGGAGATTTTTAGCTTAATGATGGAGAAATAAATGACTTTAAAAATATGTAATCAAAAATCCACATAGATAAATTGATCTAAACTGATTTGAAAAATATATATAATTTATTAAAAACATTTAAGGGTATTTTGGATGTATTCTTTAGATTAAATAACATCAAAAATAAAATTAAATAAAAAAAAGTAGGAATAGCCAAAAAAAAAGTAGCTAAATCTTTTACATTGCGATAAGCTAATCACAAATGATCAAGAACTGATGATATCCAAAGAGTCAGCAGATTAAGCTTCTCCGGAGACCAAAGTCAAATGGTGCAAATATTACCTTGATTGGTTATTATGGGCACTTTATAGAGATTTTCAAGTGCGATTTGAAACTCACACACAAAGGCAAGTACACTTGGCCCATTTAACCCGGCTAATCTGAACAGCACTCTAAAGGCTGGCTCTGGTCCAGAAGCACTCAGTGTCAACTTTAATATAAACTGATCCTCCTTCAAGTTTGGTAATGTACAGCCATTAGATCACACACTGATGATAGCATAACCTCCAATGTACTTCCTATTAGACTAAAAAAAAAAAGAAAAAAAAAAGAAAAGAAAAAAAGAAAAAAGGAAAGATTTAAATTAAAATGTCAAATAAAATTTATGTAAAGTTTAATGAAAAAAGACAATTAAATTAAAATTAAAATAAAAACAAATAACTTGTATCAATAATAAATTATTAAAAATAAAATTATATTAAAATACATAACATTAATAATAAAATTTAAATAAACAAAAGAAAACATTTATTTTAAATTGAAAAAAGGTAAAACATATTTTTATAATAATAATAATAATAATAATAAAAATAAAATATAATAAAATAAACTGATCCTCTTTGTGGTAATGTACAGCCATTAGACCACACACTGATAATAGCATAACCTCTAATGTACGTCATATTCTACTAAAAAAATAAAATAAAATAAATTTTTTTTTTATAAAATATTTTATAATAAAATGTAAAATAAAATGTATGCAGATTTAATAAAAAGAAAATAAATTTAATTTAAATTAAAACAACTAAATAATAATAATAAAATGATTATTAGAAATAAAATAATAACAATAAAATGCATAAAATTAAAAATATATTTTTTTATTTTATTAAAAATATATATTTTATAAAAAAAAGTAATAAACTATCTTAATAAAATAAAAAAACTTAAATAATAATAATAAAATATAATAAAATAGGCTTATTATTCTTTTCAATGTTTATTATATATTACATGTTCAAGTTCAACCACTGAAAAAATGATCATAAAATAAAAGTTATCCTATTATATATTATATTTCAGACATATATACTGTAAAACTGTGCATTTAAAAACTAATATCAATCATGTATTACTACCATGTATACCATGTAATGATGCATATTTTCTTTTCTATTATAATAAAAAGTACATGCAACTGTTACCATTACAATAAAATAATGCATAAATATAAAAATGCATTATTCATAATTTTGTATTGTCTTATTTAAAAAGGAAAAAACCCAAAGATCCTTCATTATCACTTTCGGAATTAATTTCACATCTACTATCTCCACCATGGCATCCTAAATTAGCACTAAGATGACTGAGAATTCACACAACACTACTTACATGCTAATTACAGATCTATCTGTGAAAACAAGAAAACAAAAATAGACACATTTTAGCTTCAATCAACTTCCTATCCATTAATGGGTTGTTTACAGACCAAGCTAAAAATTCTGAACAACACCTACATGAGAGAAGAGAAGTAGCGAGTCTCCTCTGACAGCAGAAATACTGTAAAAGTCCATCCTGGTGCTTTCCATTCACATCCGTCCCTAAACTGCCATCAAGAACTGAACCAGACCCCAGAGAAAGCAGCATGTTCACCTTGCTCATATTTTCAAGCAAACGCAGATCTGGTAAAACAACACCAGACCGAACCAATAGGCTGACTGTCCAGTAATGGTAGAAACCTCTGCCACAACATCCACCGACAGGATGTGGTTCACTTATTGCACTTTCCGGACCTGATCAATTATTCATTGGTCTGGATGGGCGAAGGGTAAAGCGGTCAATGTTACAATGGCATCACAACCATTATGATCAGAGAGGGTGGAGAAAGACTTGCGTGTATTTGTAGGGTTAACTCTTTCGAGGTCTGATAGTGTTTATGCTTTTGTTTATTGTCATGCTAGCTTCATTGGTTATTTAATAGAAGATAAACATGCCACAACATAATATTGACAAATACCATCCTCTGTATATCCGATAAATATCAAGTTCAACAAAGATCAAAGGGTTAACTGAATAAACAATTGGTTTTAAAATAATTGTTTGTTACAAAATAGTTTATCTGCAAAATACATATAAATAAATAAGAATGTAAAATAAATAAATAAATAAATAAAATACAAATACTAATTATTTAAAAATAAATAAACACATTAATAAATAAGTAAATAAATCAATAAATATAAATTTAAATCAAATAAATAAACAAAATACAAAGAATAAATCATATTTTAAAAATCAATCAGTCAATAAATAAATCAATCAATAAAATAAATACATATGTTAATGAATATGTATGTAAATAAATAAATAAAATACAAACAGAAGGAAAATTAATTGAAAACCAAATGATAAATAAATAAATAAATAAATAAATAAATAAATAAATAAATAAATAAATAAATAAATAAATAAATAAATAATCTCATCATTCCTTTAATCTAGATTGGTTGAGTATGACTAATAAACCAATAAACCAATAAAATAAATACATAAGTAAATAAAACATTAAATAATACATAAGTAAATAAATACATAAGAAAATAGAAGTAAATAAAAAATAAGTAATAAGTAAATAAAGAAAGAAAATAAAGAAAATATATAAAATACATTAAATAAAGCAAATAAATAATAAACTCTTGTAATTTATGTATATGCTGGTTTATTGTTACAAGGTGGTATTTCTAAAAATTTTAATGACCAATGAAGGACATATTTTAGATATCCATTTCAGAAATTGAGACAAATAAACTTTCTCCTCAGGGCTATGCAAGACATCTGACAGGGAGATACAAAGCCTCTAAAACACCACAGGACCCAGTAATGGGCTCAAAATCAAGTTACTGGATGATGTCACCAACAAATATTTGCTGCAAATACACTAGGAAGCTTTAATTTCACAGAGCTGAATCACGTCTAAAAATTCACACCACACTTTTAGACCTCAACAAGAGGGCATTGTGATAAACTAAGAAAACCAAAATACTGCTTCCCACATTGTTACAGCACTTATATAAACTACATGCTATACCACTAAACTACTAAATACTAACCAATCACTAAAATATGTAAACATATGCTTTATTAATATTTCATCTAATTTTGCACCAAATGGATTGATAAAATACCAGTCAAAGCTGCCTAACCACCCTCTGGGATGAGCTTCACATAACACACTTTTTTCTACATGAAACCTGAAGAAATGTGTTCCAAAATCATTTTAAATGTGTTTCATCATATGTAACCTGAATATTTTAAGTTAAAATCTTGATTGATGCAAGTTGAGATGAATAGAAAGGTTCATTTGATTCACCTAAACCTTTTTAAAAAAGGAGATCTTTAAACAGCTTGATAAATTAAAAGATTTTCATTGTAACAAATCAGATTTCTCTTTAACATGGAAATTAGGCACAAAAAGCCAGTTTTTAAACCTGTAAATAATTTTACCAGGTGTAAAACTTAACAGTTGAACTCAAGTCAGTTTGATTGATGGAAGTTGAGATGACTAGAAAAGTTTACTTGATTCAACAACAATAAATAAGGCAGCAATAACATTGCATTTTAGACATTACAAAAAAATAGGAATGCACCGAAATGGATGTTTTGGCCAACATGGATAACCAATAACTCTTGAGATTTGGAGGCCGATAGCCGATATACTACAGCCGATAAATAAATAGTACAAAATGTGAACAAATTATTTTATTTATAAAACTTTTTATTAGTTTTCTTTTCTGCACTAAGCAAATTAACATGCAATAGGACTAAATAACTAAATGGGACTTAACAAACAAACAAGTTAAATAAATAGATTAAGTAGAGTAATGTACATACAGTAGAGGTAAGAATTATTAGCCCCCCTATTTTTTCACCAATTTTTGTTTATCGGAGAGAAGATTTTTTTCTAAACAAAATAATTTTAAAAGCATATTTCTAATAACTGATTTATTTTATCTTTGAAATGAAGACAGTAAATAATATTTGACTAAATATTTTTCAAGACACTTCTATACAGCTTAAAGTGACATTTAAAGGCTTAACTAGGTTAATTAGGTTAACTAGGCAGGTTATTGTATAATGATGGTTTGTTGTGTAGACTATTAAAAAAAAAAAAAGCTTAAAGGGGCTAATAATTTTGTCCCTAAAATGTTGTTTAAAAAAATAAAAACTGCTTTTATTCAAGCCAAAATAAAGAAAATAAGACTTTCTCCAGAAGAAAAAATATTATCAGACATACTGTGAAAATGTCCTTGCTCTGTTAAACATCATTTGGGTAATATTTAAAAAAGAAAAAAAATCATATTAAATTCATTAATATGCAATGTCGAAAAGGCTATTTGAGAGGTGTGAGAGGCGTACAAGTAAATACAGATAGCATTACTTTAGAAAATACGGCATAAATTTGCCTATATTTGTTGTTTTAGATTATTTTTGTTAATTAGACATCGCTTGAGTAAACATGGTAATACCCATCACGAGTGATTGTTATAATCATAATAAGTGTGCAGATCAAACTGAATACAATCTCACATCAACACATGGTGAGAACAAATACTCATTTTAGAATACAAACAAACCAACGAGTGGTTAGTACATGTGAATAGCTGCTATGTTTACACGTAATATTTTTTCTACGCCGATTTAAACCACACAAAAAAGGATGGGCTTTGAAGGAATAAACAATGTAAGGAAAGCTCTATTGTCTGAACACGTTCCACCTCCGCATGTGCGAGGCAGGTAGTACTGTATATTTATTAGCTTAAAGATATCGGCCTAACTTTGACATCGGACGATAACGATATAGCCACCGATATGTTGTGCATCCCCACAATAAAAACAAAAAAAAGTACAAAACAATTCGGAATATTTTATTTTTTTTTTTTTTGTTTAAATCATGAAAATGTATTTAAACAATATAATAATAAGATGATTTTCATTTTAATACATCAAAAGTTATATAAAGTTGAACTTAATATTCTAAGTTAAAGTCAGTTTGATTAATGTTAGTTGAGATGACTAGAAAAATTCATTTGATTCAACTAAATATATAAAGCAGCAATAATATTTTAGTCTACAGTTTTTGAAGATTAGTTTGGTCAATGAAAAAGTCAATAAGCGCAAATCAATTCAAAATATCTCAATTTTTGTTCTACAAAAGAAAAAAGTATTTAAACAGCATTTAAAGATGATTTTCATTTGAACATGTGAAATATTTTCTTTAACACTGAAATAAGCCACAACAAATAACCATTTTTTAACTTGTAAATTGCAAAAAAGAAACTGAAAGCAATCAGTCATGGTTGGTCTGGAAAAAAGCTAAGTTACATTGTAGTAATAGAGAAAAACTGATTTACATGGATTGTTCAAATGCAAAACTATATGAGCAATAGTATTAAGGCTGTTTTTTTCAGCGAGCACCTTTAATCATGCCTAAAGGCTGAACAATCACTTCAAGATTGAGACGCCACCTGTTTCTGATGTTTTACAGCAACATTTGGGGGGGGAACAAGCCTCTTTTGACGCACAGCCTCATTACCACACCCTGCTGTAAATACAACACACAAATCCCCTTATCACTCATATGTGTCGCACAACACCAGCACAAGCCTTCCAATTAATTCCACACTTGTGGCTCTGCAAATGGGAAAATTACAGTCAAGGGCTGCATAATTTAAAGATGAAGTAGCAAGCGATTAGTTCTCCAGCTCTAAACGGATTCTGACTGGATTGTGAGCAGGTCAGTGAACCGGTTAAATGGGATGTTATTAAAGCAAGCTCACATGAGTCAAAAGAAATGTTGCGTGTTATCATATGCAGCATCAGATAGACAGACAGACAGACAGACAGAGATAGATAGATAGATAGATAGATAGATAGATAGATAGATAGATAGATAGATAGATAGATAGATAGATAGATAGATAGATAGATAGATAGATAGATAGATAGATAGATAGATAGATAGATAGATAGATAGATAGATAGATAGATAGATAGATAGATAGATAGATAGATAAACCACTCGTGTAGTTTCTATTCTACATGTAAAATAAAATAAAACAATAATAAATTAAATAAAAATAATAAAAAATAAGACATAAGTGAATGCAATAATATATAAAGGCTTCTATTTCCAAGAAAATAGTATAATTCACAGAAATACACAGTTTAACCAGTGATGTACACTCTATTCTATTATTAAATCAAATAATGTTAAATTTAAAATGCAATTAAAAAATAAGATAAAAATAAATAAAATAATAAATACATAAAGGCTT
Organism: Danio rerio; assembly: GCF_052040795.2. Taxonomy (NCBI): domain Eukaryota; kingdom Metazoa; phylum Chordata; class Actinopteri; order Cypriniformes; family Danionidae; genus Danio; species Danio rerio. The sequence continues at coordinate 40,677,633 of NC_141040.1, forward strand.
CTATAATTCCAAGATCACAGAGACTCACATATAGTTTAACCAGCAATGTACTTTCTATTCTACAAGTAAAATAAAACAAAGCATATTTTTAAAATACAAATAACAAAATGAAAAAATAATAAAATAAATGAATAAAATAAAAAAAGAAAATATAAGAAAAGAAAAAAATTATATAAAAAAATTAATTAAATAAATATATAAAGGCTTCTATAATTCCAAGATCAGAAACTCACATATGTACTTTCTATTCCACATGTAAAATAAAATAAAACATACAAAATAATAAAAAATATAAATAAAAATAACAAAATAATATTAAAATAATAGTAAAATAAATATATGAAATTAAATAAATTATATAAAATAAAATACATAAAATCATAATAAATACATAAAGGCTTCTTTTATTCGAAGATCACAGACCCACAAACAGTTTAACCAGCTATGAATATTAAATTTATATATAAACAATAATAATATATAAAAAATAAAATAATAAAGATTAATGTGATTAATGATAAAGATCACAGAGACACACATATAGTTTAACCAGTGATGTACTTTCTATTTTACATGTAAAATAACAAAATAAAATAGATAAATAAAATAAAAAATAAAAAATAATAAAAAAATAAATACATAGGGCTTCTATAATTTCAAGATAAGAGACAAACATATAGTTTAACAAGTGATGTACTGTAGTTTTTATTTTACATGTAAAACTGAAAAATAATATAAAATTAAATTAAATAAATCATGAAAAAGAATTGGTAGAATAGGTTATTTAGTTACAAATCTTATGAAATAATAAATCCTATAAAATAAAACAAAAATATACAATTTTAAAACGGGACATTATCTTATTCAAAACTTTACTTTAACAAGCAATTATATTGCAAGAAACCTAAAACTTGGACCAAAAAATTGTTACCAAATAGTTTCTACAGTTTGCTCAAAATGGTTTGTCCATCTAGTTACACTATTCACACAGTGAATCCTCATGTAAAAGTACTGTATAGTCTGTCTTATGTGTATAGATACGTATCTTATAGTGTACATTAGTTTTGCATAGGTTTTTTTTAATAGCTCCTATGTAAAGTGTTGTGTTTCTATTTATGATTAGTTAAGTAGCACTGTTGTCCTGTGAGACAAGACATTACATTCCTCAACTTGAACTTGATATAACCTCAAATATATAAACAAAACATGAAAACTCTTTGTAAAACAAGTACAACTGCTAGCCCTAGATCAGCTGTTTGTTTGAGTTGTTGATGTTTTCAGTATTGTTAATTACCTCAGAGATGCTAAATAGCATCAGCTGGTCTCACTTCAGCTTTGGGGTGGGAATGTGCAGCAATGGCGGGAATGTGCTGCAAAACTGTTGGAGGGCAGCTTTTTAATGCAGCGCTGCCTAATAAAAGCAGCTCTGCTTGGAAACAGCTCTGCCATTTGTAGCAAAACACTGTGCACAAAGTAAACAATCCTTTCTTAGTACTTCTTAAATAACCTACCAAGGTTAAAGCATCCTTTTGAATGATAGTCTATACAATGCAACTTTTGTTAAGATAACCGATATCTTCACAGGTTACTGTCAAAGTAGTTTCATTATAGCAAATGCATCATCTGACAGAAAGAAGAATTGACATAGGGAAAAATCAAATGGAGAAAAAAAAAGCCTACAGAACAAGCAAGACTGAGAAAGTGAGATTGGCTGCTAAAGGACGAAAAAGACTGACTCAGCACACAGAGCTAAAACAAGCACACGTTTCACTGAGAAAAGAAGAGAGCAGTTTGGATCATTATGGACAATCTGTTTCAGACATTTAATGACTTCTCCTGATAAACTTGGCATGGCTGTGCTGTTAAATCCCGGCTAAAGAGGCTGAAGAGGTTAAGTGGTTTGATTAGGGAAAATCTGTAAGCTGTCAAAATCAACATATTTTAACATGGTGTTTTAGATTGACATTAACCAAAATCAAATTCAAATTGGCCATACTGGGATTGAGGAAATTTGCAAATGGAATGGTCGAGCAAAAGATGAAAATTTTGTCATCAGTCACTCATGCTTGTGATGTTTCACTGATGTATAGTATTTTATTTTTTTTTGGAATATGAATTTTATAAATATATATATATATATTAGGGGTGTAACGATACACTCAGCTCACGATACGATGTGTATCACGATATAGTGTTCACGATTCGATATGTATCACGATATTTGGAATAAAAATTGAAAATTTAACTGAAATGCAAATTTTACCAAGTAAACTATTTTTTATGTATTTCTTTTGTTTCAACTTGTTAAACTGAACCTTCTTTTAGAAAATATATTAAACAGGCCTGTCTCTGGAAAATAAAACAATTTAAAAACTTCTTAAAAAATATTATTGAAATGACAGAGACAAAATTAAGGAACAATTTAAGTAAAGGTGCAAAAAAATAAGCTTTCTATTCAACTGAATTTAACAGTAAGAGCTTAAGGCTTTGCTTGGTCACTTGCGTTTTTTGTGTGTGCAAAAAAAATCCACATTTCCAGGTAATCAGCAGTTCTATAAGATAATCCTGAACTGATGTGTATCTGTCTGAGAGGTTTTTATGGATGGCTGTCTTCATGTTGGGCATGATGAGTGACAGGGTGGCCGTCTTTTCATTACACAGGACAGTCATGACTCTTTTCAGCAGTTTAGGCAGGTTTATTATTTCTTCGGCGTCGCTGATGTCGGCGCTATCAAGTGTATCATGTTGACGTGCATTTTTGTGTACCTCTGTACTCAAATTTAGCTTTAAATGGTTAATGCTCGTCGTAATCATAACTCTAAAATGCGATATGATTGTTTAAATAATGTGCACGTTTTCGGTTTCATTTCCACTGCTAAGTGCTGTTCATACTTCCCACGCGGCTCCTGAAAGATCACTCTGTTCCACAAACTAATTGTTGTTTACTACTTTATTAGTCACAACCTGCAGGTTCTGTTCACTGAAGCAGACGCGCGGCTTGCCGTTTTAGCATTTAAACCTTTGTTCTGACTATCCATAAATATATTTAATTCATATTTAATTAAATTAATTTAGAGATATCTCTAATTATATTTTGACTAGTCGAATTATAATTATGACTAGTTAAAATATAATTAGAGATATCTCTAAATATATTTATGGATAGTCAGATCAAAGGTTTAAATGCTAAAACGGCTTGCCATATGCGCGCGTCTATCATAGTCCGCCCTCTATAGTAACAGCTCACGTCATGTGTGATTTTGCGACCGCCAATACATCATTATATGAAGACAGAATGATATTTTAGGGTGAATTGTACCTTATAAATACAGTATGTGACTCTTTCAACACCATTGGGAGGTATCCCTGTCGCTGTGCAAAGTATGTAAATCACTGTGAAGACTTTAAAACTTAGGATGTGTGACCCAGTATGCGTGTCAAAAAGCGTACGGCTCTAAAGCAATGACTGTACAACCGAAATGTTGCCAGACGTCTGATTTTGAGAGGATGGGCCATCCTCTATTTCAGCTCCACTCATCTTGGTCTGCTAACATTACTGCTGCTGCAATCTGAACTCACGTGTGACAGCAGGTGGAACGTAGCTCACGTGCAAACAGCTCAACTAATAAGAGAAAACGGACGTCATATCGTAATCAAATCGTCATAACGCCACGATGCATATCGAGACATTTTTGCATCGCAATAAATCGTACAACGACAAATCGTTACACCCCTAATATATATATATATATATATATATATATATATATATATATATATATATATATATATATATATATATATATATATATATATATATATATATATATATATATATATATATATATATATATATATATACACACACACACACACAGTATATATATATATGCATACATATATACACACACACACACAGACACACACAGACACACACACACACACACACATTTATATATATATATATACACACACACACACACACACACACACACACACACACACACACACACACACACACACACACACACACACACACACACACACACACACACACACACACACACACACACACACACACACACACACACACACACACACACACACACACACACACACACACACACACACACACACACACACACACACACACACACACACAGTTTTTTTTTTCTCCTGGTAACCAAACAGAATCAGTGGCTATTGATTTCTATTGCATGGATACAATCAGAATTGAAATCAACAGAACCAAAATATTGTCAACATTTTCATTTATCTTTGTGATCCGCAAGAAGATCCGTCAAAAAGTCATAAAGGTTTGGACCAACATGAGGGTGAGCATCTGATGCTTTGACCCAAAACGATGGTCCAGCAATATCAAGGTTGCTGCTGGTTTCAGCAAGTTAAATTTAAGACTTTTAAAGACATTTTTAAGACTATTAGAAATGAAATTTTAGACTCATACAGGGCTAAAAGCTAAGGAGCTTTTTTATAATTGCCCAATTGGAAAAGATTTTTATTTGCCCCATCAAACTTTTGTTGAATAATTTAATAAAGTTTTTATAATAGTTTAGTTAATTCTGAGCTAAATAAATTAAATATTGGTCGAAACAAGCTAGCTCTAGTGATATACAAACATTTTTTTCAACATAACCTTTCTTGAAAATAAAAAAATAAAAATAAAAATGTTTTAAAAACTACAATAAACTAACCGTATGCACAACAGTCTCTCCAAGTCAGTCTCTCCAAGTCAGCTTCTTCTGTAGTAAATACATGGAGAACTTTTAAACCAGTGTAATTGTAAGGCAATTAGTAAAAAAAAAAAAAATGATGATAAAATTACATTCTTAAAATTTTACTGAGATGGATTGCTGGTGATCGTATGGGTGCAAAGGACAATTAAGACCTCTTCAAAAAATATTTAAGTCCTGCAATACAATATTTCAGTAAATTTAAGACTTTTTAAGAATTAAGACATTTAAAGACTTTTTAAGACACTGCAGAAACCCTGAATATTTACAACCCAGGCTCATTTGAGGTATGGGCCTCAGCTTAATAAAATACATTGCTTCAGGTACGTTTTCTTGCACGATTCAGAGCCTACATTATAGTACAGAGCAAATCAGAGGACAATAGAGCAATATAAAGGCACACTTTTAAACTGTGTAGCTTAAAATTATAGTTTACCAAAAAAAAAATATTATAAACACCATTTACTAACTCTAAAGTGGTCGCAAACCTTTATAAGTTAGTTTTTTTTCTAAGAACCTGAAAAAGATGTCTTAAAGAAAGTTTGAAACTGATAATCATTGACTTGCATAATAGGACAAACAAATACTATGAAAGTCAATGGAAACTGGTTTCCAGCTTTCGTCAGTATATCTTCATTTGTGTTCAATAGTAGAAACTCAAACTGTTTTGTGACGAGCAAAGTTATTAAATTATGACAATTTTCGGTTTTGTATAATCCACCCCTTTAAGTTTTAATGAAGCTAAATATTAAACCATGTTCGAATGTTTACACAGAGGACGCTTGCTATTGATACTAATGATACAAAGGGCAACTTTCTGAGCAATGATGCCTGGCAACTTTGGGAAATGATGCCATTAATGCAAGTAGGTTTAGCTGCAGCCCAGAGACTTCCAAGTGGGAGGGATTACACCACAAGAAGATTGGGTGGCCTCCTAGGTTGGGTTAAGGTGGTGTAGGTGGAATAAACATTAATAAAACACGTCAGGTTACCTTGAGGTTGGGTTTAGGGTTGGGGTATGTGTAGACATTTATAAAGCACAATATTGGATTCCGTGTCATGTACAAGACAATAACTAAATAAAAACTCCAGATCTGTACAGCCCACTTAGAGCTCAAGTCCCACCCACTTGAAGCTGGCTCCGACCGCAGTTTTTAACCCGTTTCTATAAATGGGCAACCATCTGAGACATAAGGTAACTAATGGAGTACATAAACAATACTGTTGCCCATTTTAATAGAAACATAGCCAAGCAACATCTCTTTACAAAACTGCCCAACAACACTGCTGGGCAACTTTGGGAAATTATGCCATAAATGCAAGTAGGTATCGCTGCAGCCCAGAGATATCCAAGTGGGAGGGATTACACTGCAAGTAGGTTGGGTGACCTTCAAGTAGGAGGGACTTAAACCACAAGCAGGTTGGGTTTAGGTGGTGTAGGTGGAATAAACATTAATAAAAGATGTCAGGTTACTGGGAGGTTGGGTTTAGGGTTGGGGTAGGTGTAGACATTTATAAAGCACAATATTGGACTATGTCATGTACAAGACATTAAATTAATATAACTCCAGATTTGTACAGCCCACTTAGAGCTCGAAGGCCCACACACTGCCGTTTATAACCCTTTTCCATAAATGGGCAACCAGGTGAGACATAGAGTAACTAATGGAGTACAAAAACAATACTGTTGCCCATTTTTAATAGAAATATAGCCAAGCAACATCGCTTTACAAAAATGCTTGACAACACTGCCCAAAAAGATGCCCCAGACATCAGCATAATCCAACCACCAGTCACCAGCATTTCAACTACAAATCCAGATCTTTACAAACATTGCATTTTAAAAAGGTCATAGTTGCATCTACATCCAAAGGCTACAATCAGTTACAATAATTACAATTTGACTTCATACCACAAGTACACCACAGCAAACCCAAAAGTGACATAAAACAGGAAAAGAGATGCCCCATATCAGACTACCTGACTGCCCCTGCTGGGAGTCTCTCAAGGCTAAAGCCCCTTCCCACCCCCATCAAACTCACTCCTCAAGATGATCTCAGTGCGGCTGATCTTCTGCGGGAAGCGGTACACTCTTGGGGCTGGCATGATGGACAGGTGCCTGCAGGCCTGCCTTTCTGCACTGGCGCTCTGAGCCTGGACCAAATCCCTCAGGCAGAGTAGTGGTGCAGATATTGAGCTCTAAAGTTGTATACCTACGATTCCCATTCACAAAAATTGAAAACAAAAGAACCTGCAAAACTAAGATCAGAATGCTTCTTCCACAGCCAACCTGCTTCCACAGAGATCTCAAAAGACTCAGACAAGAAGAGCTATTTAGAAAGCTGGATAGAAGAGTCCTTCTGCAACGAGGACTATTAAGTGTCTGGAGCAAGAGAATGATCTCATCGATAAAAAGTGTTCGGGCCTGCCAACGTCATCTCTCCCACCTTGGCTGTTGGGTGGTCATGTGGTGCCACAAGTCAGAAAACAAACACATACCAGACACGGGGTTCACCCCCACCTCTTTCCAGCCATATCCAGGCTCCACCAGCAGAAAAACAAGCTCTTTTTTGGCTCAGGAATGTTGTGTCTTTCTATTTCCCCTCATGTCTCAAAAGATAAACACCTGTCCTGCCAAGCTGTGGAGTCTGAAAGTGGGGTGACCTTCATTTTTAGACCTCCCGACGCAGATACAGCAGGCTCCCGGGGGTCTATGGTGGGATGGGGGTGAAAAGTCTGCTTTGTTGTGACCTGGATGAGCTCATGCCATCCCCCAGATCTGACGACTGTCAACGGGTCATCACAAGACAGTATTTATACACTGCAAGGTGCCACAGAAACCTTAACTCATGACCCTACCCTAGAGGACGCGATTAGAGAGGGAAACCTAACATTAGAGCTCTATTTTCTTATAAAAGATCAGTTATAACTGTTACCAGACATAGGCTCTGTGAATAACTTTGTCTATTGTTTTTCCATGTGATTATATTACACTTTTTCCATCCATTCCTTCCTCTATCCTTCCTTCTCATAAGTGATGAAACAAAGGTCAGGACTGATGAGCCATGGGACAGCTAAGGAATCTGGACCTCTAAAGATCACATTTCTCACATTCTGGTTAAAAGATATAAGATTGGAATCAGTCTTTTATGCATAAATGAACATAATAGGAGTGCATAATACTGTGCGTAAATAAAAACTTCTTTTTGTCATTAGAAAAATACATTTCAATGAATGGAGAGTATTGTGGCTTGTAACACTTGCCATCTTTAAGATATGCTTTAAAGATTAATATTACTAAACATGCGCACAATCCACTGGCAACACACAGCTTTAGGCCGATGGCAAACATTATTAGACCAACATTAAATATTAGACATTGTCAAAAAAATAATTTCCATTTAATTAACATTTGGATCAGTGTTATTTTAGTACAATTTATTCAAACAGCACAATCTATCAAAGCATTTTTTCTTTGGTCTGATATTTGGTCTGCATTTCTGCCATTTTTATTTTTGCCTTTTTGTTATTTATTTTCATTATTTATTATTTATTAGTAATTTAGAATTGCTTAATTATAAATATTTGTTTATTTACTAATTTCTTTTTGTTTTGCTTTAAATTAAACTCATAACTTACAAAAACTAAATGAAAGTGTTTTCACTTAGGATTTATTTTATTTCAAGTAACAAAATAATTGTAGTTTACTGGTTTTAGTTAATACTTATTGCATTTTTTATCGTCTAACAATATTTAAAACCACAAATACCATTATTAATTGTAGTTATAAAACTGATTTTTTTTTTTTTTTAATAATGTCCATAAAATGTTACGTTATGTTATGAACTTAAACCATTTTTAATCAAATTTAAATGCATTAAATCATTTGATTTATACTATTCAGAGTTGGGTGTAACTGTATTCTAATTACATTTTTGGGGAATGCAGTAATGTAAGGAATTACATTTTAAATTTGTGTAATTACAGTTACTCAAGTCAATGTAATTGCGGTACTTGCGTTACTAATATAGAAGCAAAAAATACTACTTTTAAATCACGTTTTCCGCAGCATCGTCAGTTAATAAGTATGTGCTTTACAAAAATTGCTGGAGAACTTGAGCTGAAATGGTTGCTGATGAGAGTGGCTGCTTCTTCAAGTGGAAATATCAGATTTTAGTTTGATTTCATTGAGCTTAAAAACAAAAAATGTCCAGTCTCTAAAGAACTTTCGACTGCTTTTAACTCGACCAGCAACTTCTTCAAGTATTTGAACAGAAAGCATTCTATAACAATACTAATCACCAAGGAGAACACCCGGCACTCAAAAACACTATGGTCCAATTAAACAGGCTGAATTGAATTTTTGTGCAGGATTGGGATTGAAGGTGATAGTGAAGAGAAGCATAGCTGCTTAAGGGGCTATTCACATATCGCATCTTTTGTGCACGCAAGTTCTTAATTTCCAATGGAGGAGCGTGGCTTGCGCACGCCTATTCGGATTGCATATTGTGTTTGCTCCCATTTTCCAGCTGAATTCCACGAGTCAAGCGACAAGAACTGACCGATAAGCTTTATACTTTGTATGGAATATACACATTTCTAACTACCTCAGACAAACACAGAACAGCCAAACACTGCAGTGCTTTTGCATACACCGATGTCAATGACTAGAGGTGTCCAGTTTTCATCATCAACAGGTTTGCAACAATCAACAAGTGAATGATGAGAAGATTTTAAGTTTTGGGCAAACTCTAAGCCTTTTGAATATATCAAGCTGTTGTGATCAACCTATTGTAATGTTTCTCATTGAATATTTGAAAGAGCTGCAGTTTATTTTTTATTTTCATAGGTATTTTTTATATGTATTACAGTTTATATGCATTAAGAGTAAAATTAAAGCAATTAGTAATCTGATTAATTTTTACATTAAGTAATTAGTAATGTAATCAGATTACAATTTTCCAATAGTAGTTGGTCATTTGTAATCTAATACTTTTTTAAAGTAACTTCACAACACTGATACTATCATTACCATGAACTTTCGCCCTATATATCAGCCAGAAAATACATCCCAAACAATAACAGTCCACACTGACAAGGTGCTTATTTAAGCAGACAACTAGGTCTTTTATCCCCCCAGACATTTCACGGTGTGAGAAATCACACAGCTTCAGCTAAACCCAGGTTATTGAAGGAGCTTAACCAACAGCTTAACTTAAAAAAAAAACTCAACTGCTGCCATCCCAGCAGCACTAAAACAAACTTCACATCCTAGTCCTAAACCAGCACCTGCGTGTCTGTCTGTGGATGGTGAGCACTCAATCTTTGTTCACACATTTCTAGCGGTCACGTCAAGGTGGGAGGCAAACAAAAGACGACATGAAGAAGAAAGAGTAAAGTTTACAATAATCAAACTCAAATTACCCGTGGGAAAGATAAAAGCTCAGATTTCTCATGTACACTCCGCAGGCAGATCGTCTGGTTGGGACGGTTGATTTCTCAATGACAAACATGTTCGTGCGGTTACCTCACCAATACATCAATCAACACATCCATCATGTCTGTATGTATATATAACCCATGTTGTCAGGAGCTCTATGGCTTTCTGCCTTCGACTCCTCAGTCATGCTAGCAACAGTATTTATATAAAAACTTACCAAATCTCACACACAGTCTATGGCTTTAATGTCAGGGTAACATCAACCCGGCATGTGACTCGGTGTTGCACATTACACCAGACTAAAATTAGACACACACATTCTAGGGGTTTGGAAAAATAAATAGGTTTACCAACATAAACATGTCCCTCCAAATGACAAATATTGGCCGTAAAAGTAAACATTAACATTTTCAAAGGGGATTGCCATCACCTAAACATATCCTTTAACACAAAACAAGCCACAAACATTCCAGGAAAGCAGTGTAAACATACTACTCAATGCGACGGTCCAAAAATACAAACATAGCAACTACGAGTCTCAAAAAAGAGAGATGACTACATTGTTATTCCACCTGAGTCTGTGTTTAGATATGGCATAGAAGACAGTGGATCACATTCTAGGATTGTGGCATGTGGTATTAGCCCACCTGGGGTCAGGAATATGCTAGGAAAACGCCGACTGACATGATTTAGTACCAAATCTGCCTAGCAACACAATCATTTTGTGTATATTCAAAAGGGGTGCATTTTAAAGTGTGCTAATAAATGACACTAAAGATAGTTCACATGCTAATTTCTTTTTTGTTCATCACAACCTTCATTTCATAAATTACATGGGGGTTTATATAAAGTTAAGTAATGCGAGTAAGCAACACTGTCGTTTTGTGAATATTCAACAGAGGGCGCATGTTTTCAAGCATGCTAATAACGCTAAAGGGAGTAAAAATTACTTAGAACTTTTTCAATCACAACATTCATTTTCTAAATTACTTGGTCATTTAAAGTCATAGAAATAGTTAAAAGTAAACGGTTTTACTACAGTCTTGTAGCAACACTGTAATTTTGAGTACATTCAAGGAAGCATAATTTAATTGTTTTGATCAGTTGTGCTAATACATAATGCTAAAGAGTGTTCAATTGCTTAGTACTTTTTTTGTCCATCACAGCTTTAATTTTCTAAATTAAATGGTGGTTTATTTAAAGTTATGTAAATAGCTGCGAGTAAACTATAGTCTTGTAGCAATACTGTAATTTTCTGTATGTTCAACAGGGAGTGCATTTAAATAAAATAATTACTAAAAAAAAAAAGTGTGCTAATAAATAAAGCTAAAGCTCATTTCCTAAGAACTTTTTTAATTACATGGTGGTTAAAATAAAGTTAATTCTATAAAGTGCAAATAACTGTCCTACTACAGTCTAAACAGGGGGCACATTTTAATAAAAATGTTCAAGTGTACTAATAAATAACACTAATGAGAGTTAAAGGGCTTGGAACATTTTTTAAGTACATTCAAGATGGCACATTTTAATTTACTTGTCTTGTTCAATTGAGCGAATACATAACGCGAAGGAGAGTTAAATGGCTTAGAACTTTTTCACAGCCTTCGTTTTCTAAATTACACAGAGGTTTATTTAAAGTCATGTAAATAATTGCGAGTAAACACTCATACTACAGTTTTAAAGTGACGCTGCAATTCTGCGTAAATTCAACAGGGTTTGAAATTTTTAATAAAAAAAATTTTCAAGTGTGCAAATAAACAAAGCTAAAGAGAGTTCAATTGCTTAGAGCATTTTTTGTCCATCACAACTTTTATTTTCTAAATCGCATGGTAGTTCATTTAAAGTTATGTAAATAGTTTCGAGTAAACCATCATACTGCAGACTTGAATAGTTGCGAGTAAAGTCTGGTTTGTATTTCTGTGTCGAGTGCCTTTCACATTGCCATGCATTGATACTTCTGTGTGCTTTTTAAGTTGCTCTGCAACTGGCAGTTTTGATATTCCTCTGTGCCGAGTTTCCTCACTGGTGTTTTGTTTTTTTCTGAACGCTACAAGTAGCTAAAACTCATTCATTCTGAGGTGGGAACTGGCAGACCTGCAACAACTTTAATCATAAGGTAAACACAAAGCAAAAGTTTCCATTTTGAGCTCCTTTACGGGACTCGACTCTTAAAAACACTAGCTTCCATGGGTTTGCATGGCTCTCACCCCTGCCCACACTCATCATCGTTGCCGAGTCAACCAATCACTGAGCTTGTGCTATGCATCGTTGCAACATGTAGTCAAATTTTTAGAGAGGTGTTTTTTACCAAAAAACATGACCCCTTCACACAGTCTTACGCTCTTTGCACTGCTTGTCTGTACACTATTGTGTCACTTTTAAAATTCTTCTCTTGGTTTTTAAAACATTAAATGGTCTAGCACTTTCTTATCAGTCTGACCTGTTGACTGAACATCAGCCTGGTCGCTCTCTTCGGTCATCAAACCAGAGATCATTATGCATCCCTAAGTCAAGGCTGAAATGCAGGGGTGACCGTGCTTTTGCAGTAGCTGGTTCTAGATTGTGGAATGCTCTGCTCCGCTGTATCAGATCTATATCATCTCGGTCTCTCTCTGTCTTTTCAAAGCTAGATTGCAAACTTACCTTTTTGATTTGGCATTTTATCAGTGAGAATTGTTTGTTTAAGCTATAATATTAAATCTTTCTCTTTGTAATTTGTATTGTGCAGCACATTGGTCAACTTTAGTTGTGTTTAATAGTGCCATATAAATAAAACTGTAATTGACAAATAATGCTAAAGAGAGTTCAATGGCTTAGAACAGTTTTTTTGTCCATCACAGCCTTCATTTTCTAAATCACATGATGGTTTATTCAAAGTTATGTAAATAATTGCGGGTAAACAGTCGTGAAGGATTTCAAGGTCAAACGCACATGCACAATCTACTCTACTTTGACTAGATGTGTTGCCGGTCCTTGTTTTAGCTCTCCAACATGGAAGCATCCCAAAACTGCACTAAAGGTTAATAAATCTTAACTGAACTTCATTCAGAGTTTCGGTTAAAGAGCTAATACAAGCACATACTGTAAACAAGTCAACTTGGAGACCTGGATACTGACTGAAAAGAGCGCAGCCATTTAGCCCTACCGCAGCTGTACACAGCTTAACATTGACAATAGAGTGAATTAGAGAAGAGCCAATTACTCTTTGCTGCTTTGGCTCAGTAATGTGGGATCCCACTGCTGGCTGTTTAGTGCAGTTTAACACACTACCCCAAAAATCATTGTCACCATGCCAGGTACCCACGGGCATTAGCAATTTCAGCAGAGATACTGTAACACCAGGACGCGATGCTAATAGCATAATAACCATGTTAGTTGGTAGTGTGACAGTAGCTCAGTGGTTCTCAAATGTTATGCAGCTAGTTACGAGCTGTATTATGATCACAGCAGATGTCTCACTCTTTTTGACTCAATGTTGTTAACCAATAATAGTGTTTTTGTTCTTAACTAATGCTTAATTGTGATCATTAATTAATGCTTAACTAATGCATTATTTTTAACCTTAAAATGAAGTGTTACCGTTTCAACCATTGCAAACAGCTTCAATAAACATACTGAATGAAAACGGCCCCTTGTTTGCTATGTAACACTAGATATTTAGGTTTTAGTGAAGTGTTCAAAAATGGTTCATAAATTAAGCATTTTAAAATACAAGCTTTCAACATGTTTTAGTTTCCAAAATTAGTCAGTTGATATTCAACATTTTTCGAATTCATTAAGCCAAATATGAAAATTCAGTACTATGCAACTTCATTGACAGACATTTTTCAAAACATAATTCATGTAAACACAAAAAAACATTTTACACTGACTTTAAGGGACATTTTTACGCAGACATTTTACCATGACTCTAAGACCGCCTGACATACAAACAAATGCCCTTTTCAAATTTCTTTATAAATCTTAATAATAATTTAAACTCTTTAAAACCTTGGGTCTGTTAGACGGTAATAGTTTAAATTCATGATCCAAAACACACTGTGAAAAATTCTGGGTTCCACATAATCGATTTATGTTGGGACCACAAGAAAGAATTAAGTTAACTTGTTAGTTTTTACAAATGTAAGTGTTTTGAACATAAAACAATTAATTGTCCCCAAAAAAAACTCAGTTTAAATAAGTAGTTGGAAAATAAGTAAGTAGTTGGAAAAAAAACACCAAACGTAATTTTTTGGGGCATATGACTTGATGAATGATTGGGTTTTAATATTCATATTGAAAATCTTGTAAAGAAGCTCAGATCAAAATTGGGTTTTCTTTTTCATATTAAGTGTCTTCCTTTTAAAGCAAGAAAAAGAATTATGCAAAACTTTCAGTGATAGATTACGGTAATTAGACATGGGGCGATAACAATTTTCAAGATATACCTCGGTTTGGAAAAGTCAAGGTTTTAAAACTGCCAAAATTTTCTGTTATACCGTTCCTACAGTATATGTAAGATTTTTTATTTATTGTTTTTTTTGTTGTTGTTGTTGTTGTTTTTAGGACAACAGTGTCTCCAGCAGAAAAGATATCTAAAGATGCCGTTTTAAATTGTAAAGAAATCTGTGTTTTTGAAACTAACAAATACAGCAGACGTCAATGATCCATTTGAATTATTTACCCTGACATATTTACTGCTCCAAAATATTATAAATGTTTCTCTTTTTTATCCAGAAATTTTAAAATAATTGTATATATTAGAGCAGTAATTTTAAACCGTGACTTTTATCCAAGATTATCTTACCGTCAATCTTATACAGGCCATGCCTAATGGTGATGTAGTTTATATCCATGCAAACATGTCGTTATTAAAAAAGTTGGACAGTATGAATAATGCTGCAATACGATTTATGACGAATGCATCTTCACGTATTTATTATTGTACTTTGTACAAAATGGTTGGTTGGTTGGTTTTTCTGCACCAAAAGAGAAAATATGCTTCTATTCACCAATATGGCATTATTGAGTAAATTGCCATCTTATATTTGTAACCTTTTATCATATTATACTTGTAATTATAGTCCACAAAATCTTTATGAATTACTTTTAAATGTTCCTTGAGTATGTACAGAGTTTGGAAAGAGAGTTTTCCTCAGAGTGTTTTCCTCCTTTGACCCTACATTAGGAAATGAAATGCAAAGTATTATCATGTTATGAACAATTCCATCTCTAAATATTTTTATAAATCTTTTGAAGTCTTACCTGGTAAATCATGTGAATGTTTTGTGTAAATTTTAATACAGTACACTATATTCTATGCGTGTCTAATTTTGTATCTAAAACTTTTTGTGCTGCCATTTTGGCCAGGACCCCCTGGTAGAAGAGATGCATCACTCAATGAGAAATTCCTGGTAAAATAAAGAATATGAAAAATACATGACAAAACCAGTAGATGAACATTCAACAATAAACAATGCAGTGCGTACTGGAAGTCATGCATTCTAAAAACAGTTCTTAAAACTGTGTACTATGTAATACGTTCTAGTAGTTGTGGAGCGACAGGAGCCATATCCCAGAATTGTATTTAACCATATAAAATCGAGTGGGTTATAAATATTAATATATGCCATACACAAAGGTTTTTTTTTTTTTTCGCATGAACGCGATGAGATTCTCACTCCCAACATAAACCTTTCTCTCAGATTTATTATCACCAGCAGCAAAAGTCATAATCTCTTTGAACTACTTTCAATTATAATTATATGTTATCCTCAACACCAGGACGAAGTACAGCTACTGTAAATGCATACCTAGCATCTATTCGGAGAGAAAGTGTATGAATAAGGAATATGGAGGAATATGGAGGCAAGAGGGATCAGCTGGAAGGCAGATGAGAAGAGGGAGAGATGAAAATCCCAAAAGGCGAATCGTCTTCATTAAAGATGCTCTCCCTGAGGCAACAGGAGCTGAGCAGACATTTCTCTATGTTCCCCACAGCTTCTCTCTGAGAGCCTGAGATTCAAATGTGAATTTCACAGTAAACAGCATTGTTACATTGTTAATTCAGCATTTTTTTTTTTTTTTTTTTGGATCATGGGAGTCTATTCTGCACATGAGTAAAGTATGCATAATTAACATCGCTTTGCATAATTAACTGCCATGCTATCAGGAAATTAATAGACGGTAATAAGGCCAGAGAGTCTGACGCGTCCTGTGGCGATAACAGGAGCCCAGCGCAGTGACTAGATAACTTTCCATCATGTGATTAGTGAGACAAAGAGCTGAAGGTCAAGGCGAATGGTTACAGTCGCCATTTCTGCATTGCTTGAATGGATATTGTTTCTTTCTCGCTCAGATACAAAACAAGAACTCCACTGGAAAATACTGCGAAACCTTGATACGTGATACTTTTACACAATTAAGAAGTACTGCAGTGGTCAAATTTGTGGATGAACTTGAGTAAAAAAATGAGAGAGATGCTGTGCAGAAGATTTCAGAAACACTAATGTGTGCATTAAGTAAAGCAGAGAATCATTTTCTTAAACTAGTTCATTTGACATTTACATTTAGTCACTTAGCATGTGCTTTCGTCCAAAGTGACGATTTAAGATGTTACACAAAAGAAGTGTTTTTTTTTTTTAGACAAAGGAACAGTTAGTGCTCATAATTAAATTCTGGAGTAAGGAGGAGGGACTGTTTTTATTTGGGGATAGAAGCGTTGTTATACAGGTGGTTTGTCAAACCCACTCACCAGAGTAAAGAACTCTTTATAAACGCACAGTGTTTTTTTAGAGAGATATGGAGTGACTGTAAGAATGTGTCTGGTGCAAATGTGCAAAACTGGTGCAAGTGTCGATTAAAGAGTCAGAGAGGTTAAAGAGTGTGTTTTCTTTTCTACAGGTGGTTTGTCAAGCCCACTCACCTGTGTGAGGCACACTCAGAAATGCATATTGTTTTGAGGTTGTCGTGTGGTGAGGGAGAGAAGCATTTGAATCCTTCATCCTAACAGAGTCAACAAAGTTAGCCATTACTTATTAGAAGAAAGAGACATTCTAGTTCTATTAGAATCGACTGAGTGGCTTTATGCACACAATATTATAAAATAAGCTGTATCACATTTTGTCTTATTGAAGCTTATTATTGATTGGCATAAAATAGCTGGTTTTATGATATTTGGGGAATAAATGTTTTATTGTTGACTAGGCATGGGACAATAACCTATTTCGAGGTTTACAGTGGTTTGGAAAAGTAATGTTCATTGTTAAAATAAATTGTTAAACTGTTCCTATGATACAAGTAAGTTTTTTTGTTTTGTTTTGTTTTTTACGTGTCTTTATGACTATTTTGTTTACTTTTTTAGGGCTTCAAGCAGAAAATGACCCTCCACATCAAAAGCTACTTTTCCAAAGTATTTTAAATGTTTCTTAAAAAATATGTTGTGATCAAATCAGAAAAAGTGTTGTTTTTTACCCTGATAATTAAAAAAACATATTTTAATGCAGTAATGACAAAACCGTGATACCGTGAAACCAATGTCGAAACTGAGATTTTTTGTGGATAAAATATATTTTAAACTGAAATAAGCCTAAAAGAAATACAATTATGAAATATTAGATGGGAAAAGGATAAGGGTGAGAGTCAAATTTCTTAATTTCATTCAAAAATACTGTCAAATATTCTGCTGTATATCCTTACGCCTTTACAAGTGACATTTAAAACACTATAAACCTGTATAAAAAAACTTCTAGAAACCTGTAATTCCCTTAAAATTCTTTATAACTCCAAGGTTCTCAAAGCTAAAAAAAAAAATATGAAAACCTAAATAAAATATAAAACAGAATCAAATTATAAAGTGCCATTCTCTTTTAAACGCCCAAAACAAATATTAATTTTATGTCTAATAACATAAACTATGTCTTCTCCATTATTTAAAGTAAAACAGAATCTCTCAGGCTGCTTTTACAAAACAATGATGCATCCAAAAACAGAAAGTTTATTATTTTAATTTATGCGTTTTCAGTCCCAAAAACACATTAAAGGTTCACGTTTTTAGCTAAAAAAAAGTTGACGTATAAATGACTCTGTGTCATGTGTTTCTCGCATAAATACCAGATTGATTGTTAAAACAACATTGAGCATTTTCTAATTTCTTGACTAAAAAATAAATAAAATAATTGTCTAGAATTATGAAGATCTCTAAACTCAAAACATTCAAAGTATCAGTAGTATTAGTAACAAATTACTAATAGCTATTAAATGTTCAAGTTATTATTGATCAAAGTTCACCTGCACTTAAACAGTATGTAGGTGATGACTACATGTACATGTTCAATGAATGAAATTCAATGAAACTATTAAATCAATGACACTAAACAAAGAACATAGGCCTTGGCCGTCTTAGGCCGTGTTGTCTGTGACGACATGAGCCAAACATTTGTCTTCCACAGGCCAGCACACCTCTTAAATGAGGCTGAAACTTCCTCAATATCGACATTCACATTCATTGTCCTCATTCAATCATTCTTCAGCTTAATCCATTAAATCATTAGGGGTCGCCACAGCGGAATGAACCACCAACTTATCCAGCACACGTTTTACACAGTGGATGCCCTTTTAGCTGCAATCCAGTACTGTGAAATATCCATACACACTTATTCATTTATTCATTCATTTTCTTTTTGGCTGAGTCCCCTAATCCAGTGTCGCCACAGCGGAATGAACCGCCAACTTATTTAGCAGGTTTTTTTTTTGTTTGTTTTTTTACGCAGCGGATGCCCTTCCAGCCGCAACCTATCCTTGGGAAACATTCACACACAGTCATCCACACTCATACACTACGGACAATTTAGCCTAACCGATTCAGCTGTACCACATCTTTGGACTGTGGCGAAAACCCGAGCACTCGAGAGGAAACCCACGCCAATGCAGGGTGAACAAGCAAACTTCACACAAAAACGCCAACTGACCCAGCCGAGGCTAGAACCAGCAACCTTCTTTCTGTGAGGCGACAGCACATCCCTCTGCGCCACTGCGTCGCCCTTCACACACACATACACTACGACCAATTTAGTTTATTCAATTCACCTATAGCTCATGTCTTTGTACTGTGGGGGAAATCGAAACATGCAAACCCCATACAAAACTGCCAACTGACCCAGCCAGGACTCGAACCAGCAACCTTCTTGCTGTGAGGCGACAATGCTTACCACTGAGCCATCGTGTCACCCCCCAATCACTGTTATTATGTAAATTAGAATAATTGTCTATAATTACAAACATCTCTACTCTCAAAGCATTCAAAGTATGGGTCAACATGCCAAAAATCAAACTGTGACATTCATGTTTATTCTATACATCCCTGAAGCATTATTTACATATAACGAAAGCCCAACCGACTAGAATCCAACATGCTGAAAAAGATGCAAACAATCCTTTTAAAAGCGTCCTTGCCTTGAACACACAGCACAAGGTCACCAGAATGACCCAGTCATTGTGAAGAACAGAGAACAGCTCAATATGCACCAGTTCAGGAATCACAGATCTGCCATATCTCAAAGAGAGCCCAGTCCACAAAACAAAGCATCATCTGTTTCTAAAGGGAAAACAGCCGAAGCAATGAACATGCTGTGAACATTGAGCTCAGTATAGAGATGAACCCCCTGCTGCGACCATGCAAGGGTCTCAAGACGGCATACAAAGAACAGCTAGACACGTGTATGAGCACAAGCACTTGAAACTGCTAAAGACCAACGGTTCCAATTTAAAAGTCACAGCGACTCCCTCGAAATCCAAACAGAGGTAACCCAGACTCTCGCTCTCATAAACAACATGCACGGCAAAACAACATCCCTGTTCGCTAAATGGCAATTAATTGAGCACAATAGGTCGAGTTCGGCTCCAAGAGTGACCTCAGTTACTGGGCAGAGATCAGAACATTGTTAAGTTGTGCAGAGCTCGCCAGCGCTAAACACACACAGTACAAGACCATTTGCTGATTAGAGTGCTTTTAAAAGATTTAAAACAGTGTCTGGCATGGAAAAAATAAATAAACGGAGAGTGAAGATTCCTAAATCAGCAGCATCAGCAGTCTTGTAGTAATGAAATCCTGTGTGTTACAATGATTTCATCAGGGTTAAAGGATGAAGTTACTTTTGTCAAAATGACTTTTAAAATGGAGGCAATAACAACCATAAAATTAACACTTGTTGTTGGTGTTTCTGCTAATAATTCAGACATAACAATAAGAATGATTTATAGAAATGCATAATTTAATGATAAATTATTACATTATAATAATAATTATTATTAATTGCAAATTAGTTTACAGGTATGGTTTCTAAATGATTTATTATTTATTTATTATTATAACAATTGAGTTTTAAGATGTTTACATTTAAAAATGAAAAACAACAACTAATAATAATCACATGCATATTTCCGTATTTTACTAGTTTCGAGTAAAAAAATAACATTTTTATGAAAATAAATTGTAATATTTATATTTTATATTGTCATTATCATCATTATTATTGTTATAAATTGTATTATTATTGATTTTTAATAATAATAATAATGTTATTATTATATTATATTAATATAATAATCGTTTATTATTTTATTAATTTTATTAATAAACAAAAATAGACATTTATTATTAATTTATTTATTGTTTTTATTATTATTTTATTATAATCATAATTATTATCATCATAATTATCATTAATAATAATAGTTTTTGTTATTGTTTATTATTATTTATTATTATTATTATTACTATTATTATTTGTATTTATCATTATTATTATTATTATTATTATTATTATTATTATTATCATCATCATTATAATAATAATAATTATTATTTATTTATTTTATTTTATTATAAATAAATGACAATAATCATCATCATCATCCTCCTTGCAATAATTAATTATTATTGTTTATTTATTTATATTATCATTACTATTAATAATAATAATAATAATAATAATAATAATAATTACTAATATCATGTCTAGAAACCAATAATTTGAATTTAATTATAACTAAAACAATTCATTTAAATATATTAACACTAAAAATATTAATAATTAACAATGTCTAGAAAACATTAATATACATTTAATTATAACTACAACAATTAATTTAATCATAATAATATTAATAATAATAAAATTATAATTTCATAAACAACAACTAATTATCCAATTTGCTATATTCTTCATTGTAGCAAGCAATTTTAATAAAAACATTTTAAAAATCTATCTATCTATCTATCTATTTATCTATCTATCTATCTATCTATCTATCTATCTATCTATCTATCTATCTATCTATCTATCTATCTATCTATCTATCTATCTATCTATCTATCTATCTATCTATCCTTTCATCAATCCGTCCATCTATCCAACCATTCATTTTTCTATCTATCTGTCTGTCTGTCAGTCCGTCCGTCCGTCCGTCCGTCCAACTATCTATGCATAGAGATATATGACATGATTCTTCAAGTGTCACTATAAATGCAGCATTACAGCATCATAATACACAGCCGAGCTCACACAATTCACATGTAGTTAAACTTCGCACCCTGCAGTGAAAAGGGCTTTCTCACCTGCATCCTGAGAGTTCAGCACCTCTAGGGCATGCATCATGGCACTGGCAAATACATTGGCATCCTCTTTGCTGCCAAAGTTAAGGCCGTACACCTGCCGTGCATCTCGCCACTGGTGAAAGGTTTGCGTGGCCTGGTTGTATTTCAGCCCCTTGGGAATGGCACAGTTTATTACCACCTGTCGACAGAAAAGAACAAAATTATTGATTAATATTAATACTTGAATATTATCGCTTTCGAAAGTCCCGGCTCAGAAGACTGCTAAGCAATACACAGCCTCATATCCGGTCTATACAACTAAACATAACCTGATGGGTGAGGTTTCAAAGGGAAATGTGGCACTCAATATTATGGATATAAGGATTTACTGAACTCACCATTTACAGTAATACAATTTATGATATATTCTAACAAAATTTATTAAGATGATTTAGAAATGAACAAGCACCCTTTTACCATTTCTCAAATGCTGGACATTTCTTTGCAAAATAAAAATATATTCTTTAAAAAATAAATGAACTAAATAACTAGTGCACTTCAGCAGTGACGCCTGGGGCCGTACGGCTGTATACATTGTGCATACCTACCATGAGAGGGCGCAAATTAATTAATTTATTTTTAACATAATTTAAATTAATTATTAAACAGTAGAGACTACAATATATTAACAAAGCAAGAAAGAATGAGAATACATAAAGGTGTGCATTTGTGTGTGTTTTAAAGTGCGTATCAACTTGCATGGTGGGAGATGGGTAAAGAGATCTATTGGCTTTAATCTGGGAAACACCCATACACTCTCATTCACACACATACACTACGGACAATTTAGCTTTTCCAATTCACCATAACTAATAAATACTATTAAAAAAGGGTAAGGAATTAATACCAATTTTCTTTTTTTGGGTGAACTCACCCTTAAAGCTGTGTAGCCATTCATTTATTCGTTAACGTTCTAAATCACAGGTGTCAAACTCAGTTCCAAAAGGGCCGCAGCTCTGCACAGTTTAGTTCCAACCCTAATTAAACACACCTGATCAAACTAATTGAGTCCTTCAGGCTTGTTTAAAACCTACAGGTAAGTGTGTTGGAGCAGGGTTGGAACTAAACTGTGCAGGGCTTCGGCCCTCCAGGAATTGAGTTTGACACCCGTTCCTAATGATCTGAATCATTATATATTTTTTAATTGATTTTAAACCGGCTCATCATAGATTAATACATTCTTACAAATAATTTGAAAAAAAGCATTAAAATACACACGTTTAAGCTGTATACCATGTTTTATAAAAACATACACAACTTTCCTCCTAAGGTCAAGTTTATAAAAGTCAAAGTTTCAAAAGTTTAAAGAGAAAAGTTCTAAAACCTCTTCTTAAGCCACCTCAAAGTAAAAATCAATCTGCATTAGCGAAAGATGACAGATAACACTGCATTTCCAAGACAAAGACTCGCTCTCTAAAAAGATCTGCAAAGACTAACCCCAGATTTAAGAAGAGCTGACTGCAGCATCTCTGTTCTTGCAGACAGGGAAAAAAGTAACAGCAAAAATCCTTTTTAAGTTATACAAAGGTAACTAAGGCCAGCTTGGCTCCAGACAGGTGTTACAGCAATATTATGGTTTATATGGTAATAGCGTATTGGTGGGAGATACTTAAAAATCAAACACTTGACTGGTTCCCTAAATCTCCCAAAAGCATGTCTTTAACAGGGCGAATCTGTCTTGAGCTTGTGTGGTTACTGGCCGTTTTCCCAGTCATTTCAATGTCTCATCCTTTGACATCAATGCAATTACCACAAGAAGTGCAGCTAATTAGCAAGTGGTTTAAAAGGAACTATGAACTGTAAGGCATCCTGTCACAACTCAAGTTCAGAAAACTCCTCAGTTTTGTCAACACATTATTAAAACAGAGTAAATCTTCTTTGCTCTGCCGTAAAAGCAACTTAGTCAAGTTTTGGGGAGTTTTTCTCTATTGTTTTACCTCAACATCCAAAACTCCTTAAGTGGTGCTGGCTAAAATACAGCATACAAATTATACCCTGACAGATTTCTCTGAAGAAAAAAACAACATGTTACTTTTAAATTAATACTTTCCATTAACTATTTTAACATGATAATTTAAGATCAAAATGAGCAAAATGAGTACACCTCCCACTTAGCGTCTCAAGAGAAAACATTAAATAAAATTGTAACTAAATGAGAGGGGGATTAAATTGGCCACATCACATTAGAATAAAGTCTCTGTGATAGTTCAAACTAAAATCTTTTCTTTGTTTGAGGGCAAAGAGAATTTCGAAAAGGCTAAGTGACGGTATAATGCTTTCAAATGCTCCAACTAAACGTGTCGTGCTGCTTGAGTGTACTGCCAAATACAACAACAATGGCAGCAGAGAGAGAAGACCAGTTACAGAAATATCTGACAAACACACAAACTTTATCAGATGTTGCACAATGCGGTTGTGATATTCAACTGGTTTGTGAAAACATCCGAGTCATTCCATGAGTAATACTACAGGTGCAGATACATCTGTACCAGCTCTGCTACTCGACCCTCTATAGTGTATTTATTCTGCTATCTTGGTGTTCTGAGAAAGCAAGGCGCACCGCACTGCCTTTTATTGTTGACAAGGGAAAAAAAAGAAGTATGCTGCACTTTTTATGTCGCTAGGCAACATTGCTGTTGATATTAGTATAATATTTAATAATATTGTGATATTCACGATTTGTGAAGTCACGTTTCAGTTCCTTTTTCAAATTTCATTTGAAGTATACTTTAGACTTTTTATTATTTTCCTTATACTAAGGTGACCACAATTTATTAACAACACCGGCCAAAGGTTTGGGGTCAGTACGATTTTAAATTTTTTTTAAATAAGCTTATCCAGCTCACCAAAACTGCATTTATTTAATTAAAAACACAGTACAAATTGTAAAATGTTCTTGCACTATAAAATACTGTTTAAAAGTAGTTTAGAATTTAATTTTATAATTTATCATTATTATTTTTTATTTATTTAATTTTTTTATTATTAGTATTATTAGTATTATTATTATTAATGATGCTAATAGTAATAAAAGCAATAATGACAGGAGTAATAATTTCATTTAAAACTACATACAATAAGAAAGCAGAAGTTTCACAATTTTTAACAAATATTTTAAAAAATTTTGGGTTAACATTTAATAACACCCGCCTTAATTAACAAAATAATTTCCTTTTAAAAACACTTAATTAAATTTTTTTTTTATTAAACTTTTGACCGGTAGTGTATTTCTATTTCTATTTTTATTTATTTTCTCATTAGCAATCATTACTGGTGAATCCTAAATCGATATGAAGTGTTGTTCCTGTAAACATGTGTCTGGCACACTGACA
The DNA here is from genome assembly GCF_052040795.2 of Danio rerio. Taxonomy (NCBI): domain Eukaryota; kingdom Metazoa; phylum Chordata; class Actinopteri; order Cypriniformes; family Danionidae; genus Danio; species Danio rerio. Next base: position 40,702,791 of record NC_141040.1, read on the forward strand.
GGTATAGATCTGAAGACATTAGTCAGTAACTGTATAGTTGAAGTTAGAATTATTAGACCCCTGTTTATTTTTTTCTCAATTTTTGTTTAACGGAGAGACAATTTTTTTTTCCAACACATTTTTAAACATAATAGGATAATTAGGTTAACTAGGCAGGTTAGGGTATTAATTAGGCAAGTTATTGTATAAAGATGGTTTGTTATATATAAAAAAAAATATATATATATATATATATATATATATATATATATATATATATATATATATATATATATATATAATTTATAAAGGGCTAATAATTTGACCTTAAAATGGTTTTAAAAAATTATTTTATTCTAGCCACGATAAAACAAATAAGACTTTTTCTAGGAAAAAAATATCATCAGACATACTGTGAAAATTGCCTTGCTTTTTTAAACATCATTTATTTAAAAAAATAAATAAATTGAAAGGGGGGATTGAATTCTCACTTTAACCATATATAGCAGACTGTTTATGTTTTACATTGCATGATAGTATTGTCTTCTATATACACAGCAACTGATATAAAACTATCATGCAATGTAAAACATAAAAAAAGTGTTGACATTTGGTTAGTGTGTTGCTCTTTAACACTTCACTCATTCCAGTCATTAAACCACCATGAAAGGCTCATCAACAAATGCCAGTAAGTTTCCTGAAGTAATCAGATACGCTCCGTCCTTAGACATCACTGTGATGATCGTGCCATTCATGAATTATTAACATTACCGCAACTAAAAAGGCCTAGCCACTCTCCGAGGCAGAAATAGGCTTTCCGTGAAACACTGAATGACCATAAAATAGCAATAAAATGAGTCACATACAGTGTCACAGCCCCCTTAGTGTGTCAGCCACTTGTGTAGCACGGTCAGTGCTGAGTAAAGGTTACCTTCAAGTGCGCATTACCTAGCACTTCACTAAAAGTGTAGTGAGAAACACAATGGACAAGAAAAAGGTTTGCTTAACGGTTCGTTCCTCACAAAAAAAGAACAGATAAATAAAATACCAGGCCAGATGCTCATTAAACACTTATGTAATATGCAGCTGGAAGTGAATTACATGACATGAAACTCTAATTAGTGTATTGTAGTTTGCACCCAATAAAAAAAAGCAAAAACAACAACTGTTTACAGAAAGGTTTCTTAAACATCTGTCATTGTTTAATAAAACATATAAAGTTGAAGTCAAAATTATTAGCCCTCTTGTGATTTTATTTCTTTTTCAAATATTTTTCAAAAGAAGGTAATGATTTGCACTCAATTGCTTCGTACTGTTTTTATTTTTACTTTTTCTTACATTTTACGGGTGATAACAGACAAACAGACGTTTCGGCACAAAGCCTTCCTCAGTGTGTGACACAATTCTCCAACTCCACCCTTTTATTCCATAGTCAATCACAATGTGCAATTAGTTGCAATTAGAGGTGAAGGTAAGACTTGTGATTTTTAATCTTTGGGTAATTGTCAAATGTAGAAAACTTTTAATGTCAACTATTAGAATTTTATTGTATTGATGTACACCTGATTAATGATAATAGTTGACACACTTTATCTCTGTAGAGTGAGGTCGAAAATGGGAAGATTGTTTATTGTCATTGCTGTGAAGATTATAAGTTATTGTGTGATTAATGGATAATGAAATGAGAGTGACGGTTTAACTAATGGCACATTGTGATTGACTATGGAATAAAAGGGTGGAGTTGGAGAATTGTGTCACACACTGAGGAAGGCTTTGTGCCGAAACGTCTGTTTGTCTGTTATCACCCGTAAAATGTAAGAAAAAGTAAAAATAAAAACAGTACGAAGCAACTGAGTGTGAATCATTACCTTCTTTTGAATAATAGTAACGATTAGATTAACGCACCAAACCAAAGAAGTAACAAAAAAAAAAACGCAAGCGCGCAGGACAAACTTCAGTAACTCTGCACACGTTTTTCAAATATTTCCCAAATTATATTTAAAAGAGCAAGGATTTTTTTTCACAGTAATTTTTTCACAGGTAAAAATATGCCAAAAATGAAATGTGCTGTATAAATAAACTTGCCTTGCCTTGCAAAAACACTAGGCTACAAGATCCAGTTCTCAAAAGTCTTGTGTACAAATGTTCTCCATGTGTTTCACGGCCTTGTATTAGTGACTTATAAATTTTAGATTTTCACTAGCCACGCAAAAACATTTCTTTCTCAAAAACACATACATACATGCTGCTTATATATTATTGTAGCCCAGCTTGTTACAGTGTTATCACACTTTAGCCATTAATATGTTTTAAAGATACTGAAAACAACACAAATGTCAGTGCATTTCAAAACTTCTCCATTGCCCCCAAAAAATCCTTAGACAACTGAGGTTTAATTTGTATTCTGAAGATGAACATAGATCTTAAGGATTTGCAACGGTATGAGAGAGAGTAATTAATTACCTAATTTCCATTTTTGCGTGAACTAACCCTTTAACTAGCAAGTCATTGTCAAACAGTGTTTTTTCCTGTAGCCAATAGAAAAAAATATTAAATATTGATTTTTTTTTTTTTTTATGTAAAAACTGCTTTTATTCCAAACAAAAGACAGGAAATAAGACTTTCTCCAGAAGAAAAGAGTCTCGTGTCAGTTGTTTTCAAAAAAACAAAAATGACAGAATTAAAGGCCTCTGTTCACAAATCAGTCACACATTAATATGCTTGTCATGGAAATGTAATTCCATTCATTCCACCAGCCTGCATTCATAATGAGGACAACGAGATAAGACATTTAATTATTCGCCAAATTAAAATGTTTATGCACACAGAGTCTTAAAAGGACAATTAAAACACATTAAAAGCAAGGAGGTCTGTGTCAACTTTTAAAGTTTGTGCGCAGTAATTAAACCTCCCCCACCACATGTGGATCTTCGCAAAATACACAAAAAGATGACGAAAGGTTAAAAAGCTGCTGAGGAAGCACATACCTCAAATCCTCTACCACCTCCAGAAAATTCAGCAACCTCATGAACTTTTAAATACGCCAATAAAAAAATTCCATTATTCAGTAATATGCCCTTGCTCTAGAAATGCTCAGGACAGACTTTTTTGTATTGCCACAACATATTTCTTGAACACCAATACAGCAGCTTTACTTAAGAAAGAGTTAATAGCAAATGTTACAATTAATCTCAGCAACACCACCTTAAACCCAAAGACAAATGATTTCAGTGTAACAAAAAAGTTCTTAGGGAACACCCCATGCTGTAAATCATGACATTTTAAGATAGATAAGCGATAGCAACAATACATATGTAATTCAGCATGATTACTAAAGCATCAGTATTATTGCTACCTCACAAGAGCTCAAGTAAAAAGGAAATCTGATCCTATAGACCATTTCAATGCGGTGATGTCATTAACCCATGATCATTTCCTGCTTGTTATCAAACTATTTCATAACTGTAACAAGAGACAATTCAATAATAACTTAATGTTAAAACAGCGATCATAACATTATTTATCAACATGTGACACTTTTTGGATTCTTAGATGCTATAGGAATTAAAAATATAAAACAGGAAATACGCTGGGACCATAGTTTTTGTTCAGTTCCCTCAAAATTGTCTATATTTGGTTATGCTACAAAAATAAAGTTTTTTAATGTGGTTCTTTCGAAACTTTAATAAAATCTGAGGTTCTCTTCTTGAATATATGGAAATGTATACTCCCTGCATCTGGACGATAGTTCATTTTTACATTTTTCGCTACTGTGTGACAGCTCACATGACAAGGATTTTAGTTTGGTGTGTAAACAATTGTTCTGGTTGGTACAAGGCTTTTGGGGGGAGTTTTTTTTTTGTGTATTTCCTTTTTTTTCTTATTTATTTTAGTGTTTTTTAATGAATAAATATATTTGAGGGTCAATATTGTCACAATCATTTAGGATTCTTGTTTACTTCTCTTTTCATATGTCAAAATGCACAGTAATATTACAAAATGTGTGATATTTGTACATTTTTGGAAAAATTCTATAAATAAAGTTAGGGAGAAATAAAAAACTCCAGGGACAGACGAGTCTTCACTGACATCAAGCGTTCTCCAGCCTTCTGCGCCTAGACCGTAGCTCTGCACAAGACATTTGTTCATAGAAGAAATGGTCGTGCCCTACTGAGCCCAGTTTCTCTCGAGGTTTTATATCCTTCACTGCTGGCAATTGGTGAAGTTTTTTCCTTGTCGCTGTCACCACTGGCTTGCATAGTTCGGGACTTGTAGAGCTGTGCATCGATGGATTTGCTCTTCAGTGTTTGAACATTAAGCACTGAATATTAACCCACACTGAACTGAACTAAACAGAACTTAATCTCTGAAAACTGAACTGACACTGTTTCAATTCACTATAATCTACTATGTGACGCTGCTTTGACACAATCTACATTGTAAAAGCGCTATAGAAACAAAGATGAATTGAATTCAATTGAAAAAAAAAAGATAATGTTTGTAATGTTTTGGTGATCTGTTTCCAATCCTAAATTTCCACCTGACCTAGAAATCTTTGGATGTTGAGTTTTGATCTATTAGTAGCTAGAAAAAAAACTACACTGTTAAAGAGTTTAGCTCTTACCCTAATTAAACCCACCTGAACCATCTAATCAAGCTTTTAATAGATATACTAACTGAAAGTTATGCTTAACTCAGCAGGACACATGGCCCTGCAGGACAGAGTTTGGACACCCCTGCTATGAACAGTTACATAGGAAACTTTTTACATCCTAAATTGCTCTACTTTTTATGTAAAATAACTTTTACATAGTGTATATTATTTATTTCATTCTAGATTGTGTACATACATGTTTGGACAGTCATTTTCACTTTTACATTCTCATGCAAGGCACTTTGTGTGTAGAGTATTTATTAGGTTTTCACTCTCAAAAGAATCTTCAATTTCCCTCATTTATTTATGCTTTTGAATTGCATTAAAAGACCTTGATCTTTCATCCAACAACTTTTAACCTTGAAAAGTTGGAAAAAAGTGACTTTTATTAAAATTTTTAATAGTTTGAAATGACATTGTCTGGGTTGGTGCTGTATATTAGGCTACAAAAACCTGTTAATACACTGCCAGTACATTTTCTGTTATTTTACAGACTTGTTTCTTTATCTATAATTTTGTATACATTACATTATTTTAAACTAATAAAATGTCAATCAAACATCACTATGTTAAACTGTAGTGTTGAAGTCAACGGAGCAGAGATCAAGGTGCCATAATGCAATCGTAAATAAATGAAAAACACTTGGCAATCACAAAATAAAGAAACTGTTTTATTTTTACAGTCTTCTCTAGTTTATTCTTAAATTGCAGACACATTTCATATCCGTGTACAGTTAAAACCATAAGTTCACATACACTGAATGAAAAGGCACATAACCATTCAAAAAAAAAAAAAAAGTCAGATGTTACTGACCTTTTCCCTTTTAAGTAAGTTAGGATTATCAATTTTGTTTCTGTTATGCTTAATAGCAGAATAATAGGAGATCTTTTTTTTTTTATTGTAATAACTTTTCTTGAGAGTCAAGTTTACATACAATAAGATTTAAGATGATACAATAAGCTGATGGTGTCAAGGTTTTGGAAGTTTCTGATTGGCCAATTGACAACATTAATCTGAGTTAATCAGAGGCACAACTTTAGAATAGTATTGGAGGAAAACCTCAAACACACTGCTTTCTTCTGTGACAACATGGGAAAATCAACAAGCCAGAATCAACAATTTGCATAATTACACTGGGAAAAAGAATAATTTTTGGAGACATGTCCTGTAGTCTGAGGGAACTAAGATTGAAGTGTTTGGCCATAATGACCAGTGTTATATTTGGAGGACAAAGAAGAAAGCTTACAAGCCTAGGAACACCATCCCAACTGTGAAGTATGGGGGCGGCAGTATTATGTTGTGGGGCTGTTTTGCTGCAGGAGGCACTGGTCCACTTCACAGCATAGATGGCATCATGAAGAAAGAACATTTTGTATACTGAAGCAACATCTCAAGACATCAGCCAGGAAATTAAAACTTGGTCACAAATGGGTCTTCCAAAAAGACCATGACCCTCAGAATACTGCCAAATTAGTTAAAATGTGCTTCAAGGACAACAGAGTGAATGCTTTGGAGTGGCCATCATAAAACCCTGATCTCAATCCTATTGAAAATGTGTGTGCATAGTTGAAAAAGCTTGTGCGAGCAAGACAGCCAACAAGTCTGACTCAGTTACACTAATTCTGTCAGGAGCAATGGGCCAAAATTGCTTCAAATTATTGTGTGACGCCTCTGAAAGGATACCCAAAACATTTGACCAAAGTTTTACAGTTTAAAAGCAAAGCTAAAAAAAAAAATACCAAAGGAATGCATGCAAACTTCTGACTGTCTAGAAATTTATGAAATATTCTCTCACTATTCTGGCATTTAGCAAATGTAAATCACTTAGGTGATCCTAACAGACCTAAAATAGTAACTGTTAGTATGATTTAACATCAAACATTTTTTTAAATGGTTATGTTCATTTTTTTTTGTGTATGTAAACCTCTGCTTTCAACTGTATATGTTTTTGCACACGGCATATTCCCATTACTGTAAGTGCTAACCCTTTGCTGCACCTGGCAATATTTCTTTCTGATATCCTCATCCATCATTTAAGAAAAAGGTCTTGCCATTTCTCTTTTCATGATTCCAAGAAATAAAGTCATACTTGAGGGTGTGTAAATAATGACGGTTTCAATTGAAATCCCACACTACCGCTAAAAGAAAAGATGACCAGCATTTTCCAAAACGTAGCCAAGTACAACACTGCTGTATTTGCAACAAGAACGGGAGCGTTTCTCATGAGATGTTCTTCTCTTTAACCCCACTGTGCAGCTCTGTGAGCCACTCAGACCTCCTGTGTTCTGTGTCATGGGTCATCAAAGCACTGTGCTGAAACCAGAGCCTCTCAGCAGGAGAAGCCAACAAGGCCAAGCAGACGCGCTCAGCTAAACCCACTGCTTTACTACATTCACATCTGACTGAATCCCTAAAGACGCTATGTCTAACAATACCATTATGAGTTATGGGTTATTCCCTTTTTCCCATGACTAAATATGCGTGCTTCTGTTGCCTATCAACTTCCTGCTAACATTAACATAACTTTCTTTTGGCAAAAACATAACTTTACCTTAGATATGTCTTTCAAAACCGCATAATCAGAGCCAAAAAAAAAAACCTCTCCCCTGCTTGTGAAAGTGAAACTGAAAGTGAGTTGTGGACATTTGCCGGTGATCTAAAGTAGTCTAAATATACATTTATAAGCTGTATCACCAAAAAGATTGTATTTTAGGATGATGACTTGATTAAATATGACGACAGAAATTCAAAGCTTCATTTTAATATCTCAATAGAAGCTTTGAATGCAAATATGACACCTTATATGAGAACAGCCAGAATGGCCACTATGGTAATCCTATCAGTTATAGAATTCTGGTAGTTCCAGTGTTTATTTCTTAATTAGAAATATCTACAGCAAAAAGCAGTATACTGTATATGCCGCTCTATATCAAATACCAGAAGATACTATAATTATTTTTAACAATAATTCATAAATTGTTTATAGATAAAACTGATATATAGTACTTATACACTAAAAACTTCCAAGTTTGTTCCTGACACGGTTTTAAATATAAATACATTTCAAAAAGAGGTGCTCACTTAACTTGGGACTTGTATTATAGAATTACAGCAATTGTAAGGGTATCTTAGAATTCTGAAATAAAAAAGTCAGAACTGAGGGATACAAACCTAATAAATAAAATTGGTTATATTTTTTCTTTACCCTGTACTTAAAAAACGACAACCAACATATTTGTTTTTTAATGATTAAATTAATCAATCAAGCTGCCTTAAAAATTAAATAAATAATAAAGAAATTAGTATTTCATCAGTCTTTTGTATTAAGAAATCTCACACAAAGCATCTTAAAATGCAAGTGATTTCTTTAAAAAATTGTTCCAACTAATTTTAACAAAATTTAATACATCTTTTCTCGTTACATTATTTAAGAGGTAGGAAATCAAATAGATTTGCAATGTTAAAAGTACAATTTAATATCATTTTAATATAATGATCAAAATGATGTAAACAGAATTTAAAATAATGTTTGCCTTTAATTAAACTTCCACAACCTATGTGAAGTTTAACAACAACTGAATTTCTTTCTTGAGTTTAAGTCTAAACATCAACTCAACTATGTGACAAGTTTGGAAACTTCACTAAAGCATTTCTTTCAAATCCACCGAGACCACAGCTCCCATTTCTCTTACCTGGTGGTCCTGAATTTTACGGCCCACTACTCGGAAGGCGTTGTTGCCAGTGTGGTGATAGATGTGGACTCTGCTAAAGCCTGTGGATCCACCAGCCGGAACCCACTTCTTATTGGCGTCATCATAAACCATGACAGCGGCCCTCGCCTGACAGATACTCTGCTCACTGAAAAGAAAGAAAAAGAGAAAAATGAGTGATGGAGAAACAAATGCACTCACGAAAATTCCAAAAAGAAATGTCTGCTTTCCAACATTTGTTTTTCTGTGTCCCTAGTCTAACTGATAATAAATATTGGATCTGGTGCGTTAAATTCAATGACAAGTCATCAGAGAGAACCGTGTTTCATCTTCATGCAGATCGCAGTAGTTAACAGCTCCTCCAATCACAGAAACCAGAGAGAAATAACAGTCCTGGCATTGGCACTCAAGTTAAGTACACCTTTATAGGTCACGCTTTCATTAAGCAGTCACCCATTACGTGTAAACACTGGAAATCAATTTCTCCCGTCTCTCAGCTCACTTTGCACTACAGACCAACTCTAGCTCGCATATGACACTAAATTATTTACTGTGACTTCCAACCTCCGACTGCGCTAATAGAATGGGAAAAGAACCACTGAAAGGCTTCCCTTGTCGTGTGAGCACACTTTTAACGCAGATGGGGAAATAAATAAATAAATAAATATATAAAGAGCGAGAATATATAGGAAAAGTGCTGTGACCTTATGAAAAGACGTGTTCGCCATTTCTAGAATACTTATAAATATTCTGGTCAGATTTCATTTCATAGGTCACCCTATTTTGTCAAGTGGTTTAGCTGTAATTTATTTATTCATTCATTGATTTGTTTATGTTTTAATGCCATATCAGCAGCATTGGCTACACTGAAAAATAATTATTAATTGGATTGAATGCATTTTTTAAGTTAAGTGATAGCCATCTATTTGTTTTTTTAGTAACTATATTTAGTAATGTTCAACTTAATTGATTTAAATTCAGCTTATATGAATTGTTTGCAACAATTTGTAATCGGGTATACAGATGTTACTACTTCAATGTGTTCCTTATGCCGCCATTCATACCGCGGCGACGGCGGTACGTGATGCGCCAGCAGCTTTTGACCGCTGGGTGGCAGTTTAACCACAGATATTCAGCTTTGCCTTTTCACAACACTAAATAGACTTTTCTGTGCGTACCTTATGTGATTAGATGTGTTCAATTAAAATATAATTTTGATTTAGTTTTCTTAGTGATAAACATGATCTTACCAGGGCTTAAAGTATTCCGGCACCATGCCGGATATCCGGCGTGCGGCCGTGAGAGAAAAAAAAAAATAGAGCTTGCACATGCGGTTTAGTTGGGGATGCTCAAAATAACTGATTAAGCAATAACCGAAAGGGTGCGTTTGTAACCGATGAATGGTATCAGTTAAACGATTAAAATATGCTTTATACATTTTTAAAGTTTGGCTGCATACGGGGCATCTGTTTAATGGTTTACATTTACATTTAGTCATTTAGCAGACGCTTTTATCCAAAGCGACTTACAAAGGACAAGGACAAGGAAGCAATTTACACAACCAAGAGCAACAATGAATAAGTGCTATAAGCAAGTTTCAGGTCTGTAAAGTCTAAGAAGGGAAGTATTAGTAGTATTAGTATTTTTTTTTATTTTTTTTTGTACAGTTAGTGTGATATTCAGAGAGGCAATTACAGATTAGGAAGTGTAGTGGAGACTAAATAGTTGAGTTTTTAGTCGTTTCTTGAAAATAGCAGGTGACTCTGCTGTTCTGATGCAGTTAGGGAGTTCATTCCACCAACTGGGCAGATTGAGCGTGAGCGTGAGCGAAAGTGATTTCTTCCCCCTTTGGGATGGAACCATGAGGCGACGTTCATTCACAGAACGCAAGTTTCTGGAGGGCACATAGATCTGCAGAAGCGAGAGCAGATAAGAAGGAGCAAGGCCAGAAGTCACTTTGTAGGCAAACATCAGAGCTTTGAATTTGATGCGAGCAGCAACTGGCAGCCAGTGCAAACGGAGTAGCAGCGGAGTGACATGTGCTCGTTTAGGTTCATTGAAGACCACTCGTGCTGCTGCATTCTGGAGCAGTTGAAGAGGCTTGATAGAGTTAGCTGGAAGCCCAGCTAGTAGAGAGTTACAGTAATCCAGTTTGGAGAGAACAAGAGCTTGAACAAGGAGTTGAGCTGCATGTTTACTGACTGCCGCCAGTGTTTTACGCTCTGCTTATGCTTGCTCAGCGCGCTTTAAGTTTTGCCGTTGCGCGCTGTGTGCTCGAGTGGAAAAAGCGTGTTACCTCTGTTTCATTGTTCAGTCAAATGAAAGCACTGCAGGGTTTCTGTTGAGGTGACAGCGCAGTTTGGGTTGTCAATTTGAGTACGGTAAACTTTTAAAGATTGAGGAGAGACTTGTGGTCGCTTTTTCAAGTTATCCAGAGCTGTATTTATAGATCTTGAATATCACAATATTTTTAAAATTACAATTATAACATCGACAGCAACTCGACTCGCGCACACCAGCTGATTCAGTCGTTTTCTAGTGACATACAAAAGAGGCCTCTTTTTTTCTTGTCAACCATAAAAGGCAGCGCGGTACGTCGCGCGTTTTTGCAACGTAAAGGCGTGCGCTTTGTGATCGGTATGCAGAACTAGTTGCAGAACTAGTATGCAGAACTAGTTTTTTTCAGCCAATGATAAACGTCTGGTGAAAGCTTAATGTGTCTATTTTCAATTTCATAAGGTTTCTTTAACAGCATCGATATTGTAATGTAATTATAATACATTCAGTTAAACAGACTTTCAGCATTCTAAAGGATTTGTTTAGTTGTTCAAGCGTAAAACAAGACAGCATCTGCAGGCGAGTACAGAAACTCAAAATACTGGGGTAAAATAAACTGTCATATTTTAAAGAGATGGCAGGAAAAAATGGAATTTAACGCAGTGCTTCTTGTCCGGTCTGATACCCACTTCATATCATATATCTAACAGGCAGTGAAGATCACTGATTTTTAAAGAAATCAGAGCTTAAACATGGCAGTCTTATAATGGAAAGACCAAAAATGATGAGGCATATACCCCATTAACCCTTTTTTTCACTGCATACTGATGGCAACAGGGTTCATTCCGCTGTGGCGACCCCGGAATAATAAAGGGACTATGCCGAAAAGAAAATGAATGAATGATATTATGAAAGTATTCAATATATAATTTACAAACCTAACTTATTAGTAAGTGTGCATTGTACAAAAAAAAAAAAAAAATTTGAGTATGTTTACATGGACACCAATAATTAGATTTTAATATGATTAAGACAATACTCTGATTAAGAGTCTACCATGTAAACAGCTGTTACATTTCACTTGCAGAATGGACTTGGGTTCATATGTGTGTGCGTTTCGTTTGTATGTGGGTGTGCCGTTTTACGCGTGTGTTACAGGTATGAATGGCATTAGAGAATCCGCATTTCAGGGCTTTCTTTTTGCACATCATTCACTCATAGCAAACTTATGATATAAAGGACGTGGTTAAGAATATTATAGATAAAGCCGTCAAACTGATGTCAACATAGAAGAACCACCATTACAAAGGCGAAAGTAGATGATTAGACCTTAAATGTTACCAAAACAAACTTTTTTATTTATTGAATTTACTTGCACAGATCAATTGTTCACCTAAAGTACAACAATGTGCACTAGCAAAATAAACATTGTACAATTTGATTTGACACAAACTTTAATATCCTGCCATGTCAGCTGCTTGATTTCCATTGACATCAGTTCTCAAAAACACTGATATAGCCTAATAGTCATGTTTATAAACACAAACATACAAACTATGTTCCACTTGGGAGATAGATCGACTTGGAGATCAGATAAGCACTTGGATAACAGCAACACGTTAATGTGGTAAAATAAATTATCATGACAAAGCACTTCAGAATTTACATTCAGTATATGACAGACTGTTGAATGTTTTAGCTTTTTGCTGAAATCAATCTAAGGACTGAGATGAGATCCAGGGATCATCTGCCGAGCAGATAAGGGCTAATCTAACAGGATTGTCCACTGAGACCAATCCCTGCACTTTAATTAAGACACAGGCATACAGGAGAGGGCGAGTGGATGCTTCAGTGCTGTATGTCATATTACGGTGTAATTGATGGCAGAATTCAGCAAGCTAATAGCTTACACAGAACAACAGGCCAATGGGAGGAAGCCATGACACATTTTATATTAAAAAAAACACTTTCAACAAAGTATGACGATAACATTTTGAGAAACAATTCAAACATAATTATGATTTCTATTTTTGATTACTTAATAAGTGGTTAAATATTTAAAATAATTTAAAATAATAATTAATTTAAAATAACTAATAACAATGCTAAACTGAAGGTTTGGAACATCATGCCTATGTTGTTTGGATCAATATTATTATTTTTTTTTTAGATGTTCCAACAGAATTTTATCTGAAACAAATGTAAACATCCATCATTAGTCTTTAAGTTGTTTATTTTTTTATTGACGCTTTACAATGTGTCATTTGCAACCATTAGCGCTAATCTATTAACTAACATTAAATACATTGTGTATTTTTACAATTATTATTAACTTTTGTTAGTTAAATGTATTCCTATAAATTCACAGAGGGTTAATTTTAAAGATACAACTCTTAATGTATTAGTAAATACTTAATCAAAATAGAATTAAGATTATTAAATGTAGCATTCATTGTTAGTTTCTGTTAACTACACATTAAAGTCCTATTAGGGACTTATTGATCCCATCTAATTCAAGTTTATTTATTTTTAATTTTTTCATTAAATTAATCTTAGTAATCAAGTCTCTTGATTATTTGTTGAGTCTAAACTATTGCTCACATAAAGCTCGCTGATATTTAGTTGGGTTTTATCATATTTTGTAGGCAGAAACTAACCTTCAATTGCTATCTAAACCATAATCCGTTTAACTATAATATTACAATACAGTAAATCTATTTAAACAAATTATCTGTCATTGTAAAAAGTTGCCCAATTAATAAACAAAAACAGAAAAGAAAATTTGAAAAATAATAACTGAAAATGTATGTAGCATTTAATATCAAAGAAATAAGAAGTAATAATTACAATAGTTAGAATAGCTAGTCTAGAAAAGAATTGAGAAGAAATAAATAAAAAAAGAAGGATGAAGAAAGAAAGAAAGAAAAAAAGAAAGAAAGAAAAAAAATTGAAAAAAGGAAAGACATAGAAAAAGAAACCGATAAAAAGAAAGGAAATGTAAATAAACAAAGAAAAAGAAAAAAAAATAAGAAAACAATGAAAAAGGAGAAAAAAATTTGTACAAAAAGAAAAAAGAAACAGAAGAAAAAAGTAAAAACGAAAAGGAGGATAAAATTTTAAAAACTAAGAAAATAGAAACAGATGAAAAAGAAAAGAGATAAAAGAAACGGAAGAAAACAATCTCTAAAACTTGAAAAGGAAAAAAACAGAAGAAAGAAAAAACAAGACAAATAAAAAGTAAAAAAAAAAAGCTAAAAAAGAAAGAAAAAAACAGATGAAACAGAAAAACGGACAAAAAAGAAAGAAACAGACGAAAAAGAAAGAAAATGGTAAATGAATAAAGAAAGAAGAAAAAAGAAAACAAATTGAAAAAGAAAAGAAACAGAAAAAAGAAACAAATTTAAAATGACAAAAAATGAAAAAATAAAAGAAAAAAAGAAACGGAAGAAAAAGAACAGAAAGTAAAAAGAAGAAATAAAAAAGAAAAAGAAAAAAGGAAAAAAAAAGTTAAAACAAAGAAAAAAAACTAAGCAAAGAAAAAAAGAAAAAGTACATGAAAAAAGAAAAAGGAAAGAAAAATAGGAAAAAAGAAAACGAAAAGAGGAAAAAAAGAAAAAAAAAGAAAATGACAAATAGTAGTATTACAATACAATTAATTACTGTAAAAAGTATTATACACAAAAAAACAAAGAAACCTGAAAGCCAAAAGCAGGAGTCATCACCCTGAGCAGCTTCATCATTACAGCATCAGAATGAGGGTCAGAGTCAGACAAAAGCTGAGAAGGACAGACAGCAGTAGCCTCAGCAGCAGCAGGCCGCACTGCTCATATATTTGCTGATCTCATGAGACCTGGAAACCAGGCTTTCACCCACACCTTTGCTGCTCTATGCAAATTCAACCTGACACTTTTCAGCAGGCCTAGACAACTTTACATTTCAACCACACAAAGAACAGTCCCAGCCTGCCATTTTCATATAGTTACCCAAAAGCCTTCAAATAGATCATGTTTTCTCAAAATCTCCATCCAGAGGTGCAAACAAATCCCGAGGACGAAGGAAGGAAACACATGAAGCTCAGTGCTAAATCCAAATTATGACAGCTATGCAATCTACGCTCTCACTTTCTCATCAATCGCAGGATTAAGAAGTCATTTAAGGGAATGTGTCAAAATAAAGCTCTGCTGTGCTGAAATTGGACGCAAATAAAAAAAGCAGTTTAATATAAAGAAGTGTTATTATGGACTGCACAGAGTAATTAAAAACCTATATTATTTAGTCGTTATGCTCTCAATGACTTTTGCTGCTTGTTCAAACTACTTATTTAAAATGGCTTGAATCAACAATTCCCAAGTGTTTTTTTTTTTAGACAAATTATTTATTTTGTTCAATCCACTTAAATTTGTAGAAAAAATTAAGTTTCTTTAATCGATTTATGTTGGAACAACATGTACAGTAGTAATTGTGTGGACACTAGGGTTGTCACGATACAGGAATTTGTTACTAATCGATACTGAAGTTTTAAAAACGTCCATTTCCCGCTAACATTTGACCCCTACTGTGCACGTTCTTAAACACCGCTGATTTGCCATTGTGTTCACATGGTCAACAGAAATGACTGTGATTTGCCGTGAAGTTCTTCAGTTCACCGAATTCACCATTGTTTACTGAGTGTAACCACAGAAACAGGGACACTTGAGCGTTTTAGAATCACGTCGATCAGGTTTGTCTATAGGCTGACACATGAGTGATCCGCTCATGAATTGCAGCTTTAAACCGTTCCAGTGTCCCTGTATCTGTAGTTACACTCACTAAAAAGCGATGAATTCAGTGAACTGATGAGCTTCACTGCCAATCACAGTCATTTCTGTTGAACACAATGGCGGTGTTTAAGAACATGCTCAACAATGCTCAAATGTTAGCAGGAAATGGACGTTTGTAAAAATTTCAGTATCGATTGGTACCGAATTCCAGTACAACCTATAGAGGACACCCAGCATTTTTTTTACATAGTGTCACCAGACTAGCCAATCAAAATGAAAAAGGTTAATAAATGTAATAATGAGCACAGTAACTGAGAAATGTTTGCAGAAGTAACTTTTAATGCATTAAAATGAGTAAAAATAAATTATCAGTTAAAACAACTATTGCTGATTAAGCTATTGTGGATTAGGTACATGACAGAAAACAAAAATGTATATATAATATATCGAACGTATTATAGTGTATGGTATCTTTTATTTATAGCTATGTCATCTTCATGGCAAAAATAGGACTATACAATATAATAACAAACCAGTGCAAGTTATTTACATCAGACTTGCATTACATCAGACTGCTCAGCATGTATAAGTACACCCCTCACAAATCTCTAATTTAAATGTCGATTTTCTATAGGAAGCTTTACAATATTATATTTGTGCATATACATTAGTTTAGCCAGTACCGAAGCCAAATCTGGAGCTCATCTAATAAAATAACTTAGGATAACGGTCCAAATATTAAAAGCTCAAATTTATATGTAGGAGAAACATTTTTTAAAGAGCAAAAAAATCAAGAGAAACGAAACATAAATATATAAGTGTGTCAAATTTTTGTAGTTTATAATTTTTTTCAATATTTTGCTTGAATTTAAATGTATTATATTTCCATTTTTAAAGATGCTTGGTAAAATTATATTTTAATAAATGTATCCGTTTAATAAATCTGTTTTGCTCAAATGCACCAAAATATATTACCAATATTCACTGAGTAATTGATAAAAATATTCATTTTCAAAATGAGGTGTACTCATTTATGCTGAGCACTGTATATACAATAAAAAATGAAAGTGTTCTTATTTATAACACATGTAAATATATAAATATAAACATATATAAATTATATACTGTGATTGAGAATTAAGAGGTTATTTGACCTAGTACTGATTCATATTTTGTTATTGTGTTAAAGTTTGAAATCATGGTAATTTTATAAAATAATAAATATTTTACGTTTGTTTGTATTTTTATTTGGAAGAAATGCGGTTTACAGATTAAAAAAAAACACAGAAACATAAAAATCCCTGCTGCTCTGGAATTGGAGGCATATAAAAATACTTTACCTTAAATACAGTAAGCTAAAGTACTGGTGAGAGAGTGTGTGTGATTATGGAAGAACAAGTTATTATACTTATACAAGTTATTAAAAGTTATTATATTAGACTGATTATAAGTATTTACATATAAGCATAAATTATAGCCGTTTTTTTTGAAACCATTCATCTTCAAAGCTCAAATGAACAATGATAATTATTAAAATCTTACAATGTTAATTGGAAAATAATTGTCTCAATCTCTGTTGCATGCCAGGCATTTGCTATTTAGAACAAAGATGAACTAAAAACGGTTTAGTTAAAAGGAATTAATGTATTTACAAATAAGTACCATGACGAATTGTGATCAAAAACTCTCTGTAATGAAAAATAGCATCAATTTCATTCCCTCATCTTATTAATGTCTCAATAGCCTAAAAGAAAAAAAAAATTCCAACATCAGAGTCATGTTTGGTGCTGAGGCTGCAGTGACGTGAGAACAAGCTCTGCCTGCAAAAAAAAAAAAAACACTCTGGGGAAGAGCATGGTAAACCAAGATCTGATTATACAACCCAGCGCCCACAACATCAGGAGAAATAATCATCAACCTTCTACAGTGCTCAAAGTAACGTCCTCGATGACAGCTCCCATTGTCTCTGCCTGAGAAACGCACTCATTCACAAATAAACTACACAAGTTAAGATGAAGGGCGGCTTGTTGCAGTATATGTGCGATAAATGGCATTGCATGTAGAAACAAGACTGTGGATTCTGCATGAATTCTGACATGATGTCAAGGATGCTGCCCAAATAAAATGATGCAATAATACGAACGTCTTAATATTTTGGAAGAGCTATTCAGCCGTTATGTCATCAGATTAGCTTCCTCTTTACAATCAAACTGGGTTAGTTAATAAAGCTTCAAGCTGATATGCTTGCAGACACTTGCGATGTTACAGAAGAACCTCTTTCTGTAATAAAAAGTTTAAGCAAAAAAATAAATAAACAAAAATAAGAAAAAAGAAAAATAAATAAACAAAATAAATAAATGAATTAAATAAATAAATAAATAAAACTATATTACTATAACTTTCAACTAGTTGATTAAAACTAGAATAAAATTGATAAAATCTACATTTGAAAAATAAGAAAAACTCTCAGTTTCTCTGGAATAACTAGTAAAACAAAATAAGACTTAAGTAAGACTAATATTTAAGAATGTTTATTTAATTATATTATAATTTTTACAAACTTTAAATAAAAACGTTGTCGTTTAGAGCTTCTTTAAAGCTTTTTTTTAAAACCAGAAACTACAATAAGAATTTGTTTTCTTTTGTCGTCGCTGAAAATCAGTGTTGTTGCACCAAATACTCATTTCTTAACTCTTCCCAAGTTTAAAAAAATTGTATTATGTTATCTAAAAAGAAATGTAAAAACATGCCTAAAAACATGCAACTTTTTTATTTTTTCAAAACAAAATCCTCAAAATGACATTTCTATCTATAAGGTGTTTATTAGGTACACAGAATAAAACAAGTTGTTTTTCTTGTATTATTATAATTCATAAATCTAAAACTAAGAACTTTCAAATAATTTTTTTTTGTTCCAAAAAATACAAAAAACACCAGGCCAAAGTACTAAAACTTTACCTAATAAAAAAAAACTATAATACAGATTTTTTTTAATTATAAAGTAATTGTATATATCACAGTAGTACTGAAATAAAACTACTGTGGAAAATTTTTACTAATTTCTTTCATTACATTCTTTTTTAAAAATCTAATAAAAATGGCTGTTCAGTTTTAATGAATGCAATGTATTTAATGCAGCTAAAAAAAAATGACAAAAAACACACCAAGTCAAACTAAATCATCAACTAATAAAATAAATAAAACAAAATACAATAAATAATATATTTTTTTAAATACATCAATAAAAATAAATGTTGAAATCACAGTAATACAGGAATATATGGTGAAAAATATGACTCCTTTCTTTCATTACATTCTTTTTTAAAAAGTAAATTTGACTCAATTTAAAAAAAAAAGAGTTATTGTAACTCATTAACAGATTATATTAAGCAGAACTTAAATCGAATGAGTTATGAATGAATTAATTATATATTTTGTGTTACTTAACTCTGATGCTAGAAGCAATGCCAAACCATTTAAGTAGCTATATAGTTGTTAGGACATAATTCTTTTAAGTTCAATTAACTCATAACGATTTGATAACTGAACTTAAAATGTTTAAGTTACTAATGTTTGGCGCAGTCGGTTTAACTTAACTTATCGGGTTTTAAAGTGTAGCAACTAATAAACAAATAAAAATAAGAGCTCAAAAACTACAATGCAGAATATTTTAAAAATATAAATCAAATTATAAAAAAAACAGTTACACAATATATAAATCGCAATAATTCCGGATGAAAACTACTGTAGAAAATATGATCAGTTTTTTTTTTATTTCTCTCACCAAAATAGCTGTTCAATTATAATGAATGATCCATTGTTTTCCTTGTCATTTCAAAAACATAAATCTATTTACGCAAATCCAAAAGATGCCTCCATGTTCTATATAATTCACAATTAGCCATAAGCGATTCAGAAATTATACGTAGATCTGGATATTGGTGTTGACGTTTGATGAACCGTCCCTGAAGGTGACATGAATCACGCATGTGACGGAGGCCAAACTCTGACACGCTCACACTTTAACACTTAGTTTGTTTACACAGCTCAAATTGTCTAACACTATAACTCAACAAGCTGCCATCTCTAAACCACATCACAAATCCACTGAGACGCCAGCAAACACCAGGATTCAAACCTCGAGTCAAGTCAAGAGGAGCTTCAGGCCTCAGGTTCACAGATCTACAACAATCCTGCTCAGAGGCCATGGGATTTCAGAGGTTTTGCACTGAGAATATCAAAACAAAACAAAAAAAAGAGAAAGAAAGGATGGAAAACACTCAATTTCACCATATATCCCCTGTGCTAGTAGCTAGTATCACGGCTCAAAGTTGTTTCAGCTCTACTACTTAACCCTTGTGTGCTGTTCGGGATGTTTTCATCCACTCTGGGGTGATTTTGAGTCTTTATCTGGCCATGTTACTCTGAGTTTTAGCAAATGGAGTTTTTTTGGTAGGAATATGTACCCAGTCTTATTGTCTACAATTTAATTTACTGAACATACACTTTATGGCTGCAACTAACAATTATTTTAATAATCTATTAATCTGTCGATTATTTTTCAGATTAATCGATGAATCGATGAATAAAAAATAAAAGCAATAATTTCCAACCTTTGCTCTTTATTCAAAAACAGAACTAAAATCTTTAGAAAGTGCACACACATGCTGTCCTTGAACATGCCTGAGCTGCTATAATAATAATAATAATAATATTAATAAAAATAAAATACAAAACTTAATAGTTTTGTTCTGTTTTCAAACCAAATATCTAAAACAAATCTTAAAATCCCATAGAAATTGTCCTGTTTTTTGAAAAAAAAAATCCACCTCAAAATAAAGTGATTATTTGCTTAAAACAAGCTAAATTATTTGACAATGGGGTTAAAAAAATAATCTTAATGAGATATAATCTCAAACAGAAGGTTTAAGCATCACTTAATTATCTCATGCAATTTTTCTTGTCTAGTCTTTAAGATTTTTTAGAAATTTGGACTGGAAACAAGACAAAATGACTAAGTAAGAAAAGCTTTTTTTTGCATTGTAGCTATTAGGGATGTAACGGTATAGTAAATACCGTCATACCGCAATATTAATTTTTTTCGATATTACCGAAGTCGCATGACTCGGTAAAACTGTAGGTCTTCTGAGAAAATTTGCTCAGGCGAATGAAGCGAACGGGAGGTAGCGAAAACTACTATTCCCATCAGCCCATGCTTGACCATCATCCCTTGCGGTCTGTTGTCGCTACAGATCCAGTAATGCGGAAATGGAGTGTGCTGCTAGAAGCGGGAATGAAAAGAGCTGGAAAACTCTAAGGCCCCGTTTACACTAATGCGTTTTAGTTTGAAAACGCATAAGTTTTGCCACGGTTACGCCAACCGTCCACACTACGCCGGAGTTCTCGAGCGCCGAAAACGGAGCGTTTCGAAAACGCTGGAGAGGCTGTTTTCATTCTGAAACGCTGCTGCTCCGTCTCAGTGTGGATGATGGAAAACGGAGACATCTGAAAACGGAGGCGGGGCTGCAGACGTTCGCCTCTCTGATTGGGGCTTTTCCTGAATATTAAGTAGCCTAACACGCACAGTTCAGTCATGCATCCTCTCCGTGTAAGTTCAGACTTCGCAAGTTTGATCAAGGCTGCAGTCTCTTCTTCTCAGTTTGATATGGAAAAGCAGACTATACAGAGGACACGGGTAAATCTTCAAAGGGAACAGTGTACTTTATAACTTCATTCACATCACCCTGGCTTCGTTGTTTCACTTTCTCAACAATAAAATGTAAACATGATTTAAGGAACTGCCTATTTTCATTTTAATATTAGCAACTTAGACAGCAGAAATGTTGAGGCGCCGTGCTGCATAAGATGAGCGTCATCTTCACTGTGTGGATATTTATAACAAAACGGAGCCGATAACAACTGCCTCCTTTCAATTTCAGTGAAAATACGAAACACAGCCTATCTTTTGCTGAGTATCAGTTTTAAGAATCGATAATGGCCATTTTAAAAGTATAACATACAATAAGTTTATAGCCTACATTATAGGAAATAAAGGCAATAGATCAGTCAATATACAGAATGTACGTGCTTACATTAATCATTAACTTATCTTTGCGCTCAGCCAAAACACGTTACCTGAGAACAAGTAATAGATTCCAATGCCCAAAGTCAGGGAATATGTCGTTACATAAAGACACCAAGATAAATGAAATATCCCGTTTAATAAATATAGTGAGATTAGATCCAGCGGGAGATGCTTGATGAGAAGTCCGACTAGCAGAGCTCTCATCTGGGTAGATGGGCTGAGTGTGATTAAATGTTGAATGTGATGAGTTTTCAACAATACTAAATTGAAACTTTATTTTTTTTACATGGTTTAATAATTTTTTGTTATTAAAATTGAAGTTCCCGTTTTAAAGCTTACAGATAGATGGCTAATTTGTATGTCATTGACACTTTTGGCACTTTTTTGGAGTATTTTCATAAGTTTTGTTTTTTCCTGTAAATGAATCAATAAATACTGTACCGTGACATTCATACCGAGGTATTACCGTACCGTGAAATTCTGATACCGTTACATCCCTAGTAGCTATACATGTCTACAGATGGAAAAATGAATGATCTAAAAAAGGCGAGTGAATAAAAACGTGTCTTTAGTCTTGCAATGCAAAGTAACTATACCACCGCTGCTTTACTTCTGTTATTAACCCTTTCACTGGTGAGTTTAAAAAATTCTATCTAGAGTGAGTTTTGTTAGGCGCTCATTATTTTAGAACGTTCACCCTTAATGTTTCCGTGGTGATGCATCATGTTTGTCAAGTGACATACCACAGCCCCAACTGCGCTGTGTGACAGATGTATCCCTTTTATTAGGCTTTTACGTTTTAATACAAAAATTTTCACATGCCTGTTCATCATGTCATTAACTACCTGATATTCCAATTCACAAAAACATGAGTGTTTTTGTTGTTTAAAAGACATGTAAATGATCTTGATCATGATCTATGACTTGAGATAGAGGTCGCCGTGTTTTACTTGCGTCCGGTCGTATGCCTCATTCATAAAAGCAAAACAAGCAGGATTCAGCAAGTAAATTCACTAGTTATTCCTAAAATGCATGCAAGCAAGTAGCTGGCCAGTTGGGAGAAGAATAGATTCAACTTTACAGTTACTTTTACTATGTGTATCTGATATGAATAATACACATCGGCAAATTATATTTGAATGGATTGTTAGACTCTCATAGACTTTCTTGTGTGTTTTACAAACTCTAAATGGATTGTTTTACTAGTACTTGTGTGTATTTGCATGTCTAAAACATAAAATAAGCATTGTGTGGTTAAAAACACTGCATAACTGTGATAATATGACACGCCTTTCAATTTTTCACATCATGCTGCTTTTGCTTATTGCTCCAGCACCTTGGATGACTAGGGTCGTACGGATTTCTTTCCTCTAACATTACCTCCGCTCTATTTTATTAGCTCCGTCCTGTTTATGAGGCACAGAACTCTGCTGGCATCAGTGCGTGACAGACGCAGAATGCGTTCACTTTGCTCCGCGCTCAACTAAAGTTTTTTTAATAATCAAACATCACGTGCGACATGACAAATCGATGTTGAAATTTGTTGCCAATGCTTTTAGTAATCGATTTTAATCGATTCGTTGTTGCAGCCCTAATACACTTCATCTGTCACAGACAACCACATTCTAAATACAAAGGCAAAGAAACAGTTCACCACAAAATTCACCTAAAGCACATGTCTTTGGACTGTGAAGCAACAAGCACCTGAAGGAAACCCACACCAACACGAGGAGAACATGCAAACTCCAGTGTGTGTTCAATGAAACTCAAATGTATTTACAACAAGTGAAAGGTGAGTAAATGGTAGAATTTAGATTTTTTTGACATTTCTTTCAAGGATATTATTAAGACACGGTTCACACAGTAGCAATTTATCACAAAATAAAAAGAGAAATACTTCAACTTTAATATCCAAATGCAAAATAATCTATGGTAACATGCAGCAGGAGGGCTCAAAATCTCCATCTGAATGATTCAACAAATCCCCAAGAGGGCCACGGTCTCCAAATATAACACTTGTGCTGCGTTTTACCTACTCAACTAGCCACAGGTGCGTGAGAAAGAGCAGACAGGAGCTATTTTAAAGCATACTCCAGTAACAGAGATGGCTCAGGCTGAGCGCTGACTGCTCACAGGGAGCTGGAGGGTCCACGGCAGGGTGTAGGCGTTGCAGGGAGCTGGAAATAGGCTCCGACTCCCACTGAGAGATGCAAACCGCCTCACAGCCACAAGGTGAAATCAGCATACAGTGACAAATAACTAAAACCCTGATCGCTGTCTGCAAAACCAGATCATGATGAATCTGGCAAGACGACTGGAATAGATTCAAGATGTCCATATATTCATGTCCATATAACATCTTCAAGATGTAAATAACAATATGCACTATCAAGGTTGCAGTTGTTTGGTTACATATACAGCGAAACATATTAACAAGACATGAAACATAGAAGAAGAAAAACTATTCAAATTTTAAATAGATTTTTTTAAGCACTGATTAATCACATCAAAGATTGATGTTTGTACGGTGCATGTTAATGTATATATGCATGAATACACACACATACAGTACAGAAAATACAAAAATATACAAAATAAAGATGGACGGACAGACAAACAGACAGACAGACAGACAGACAGACAGACAGACATGGCCAGGCTGGTTCAAGCTGATAGAAAGGCAACAGTAACACAAATAACCACTCATTACAACCAAGGTATGCAGAAGAGCATCTCTGAACGCACAACACGTCCAACAGATGGCCTACAGCATCAGAAGACCACACCGGGTGTCACTCCTGTCAGCTAGGAACAGGAAACTGAGGCTACAGTTTGCACATGCTCACAAAAATTGGACAGTAGAAGATTGGAAAAATGTTGCCTGGTCTGATGAGTCTTTATTTTTGCTGCGACGGTAGGGTCAAAACACGAAAGCATGGATCCATCCTGCCTTGTATCATTGCAACGGTTCAGGAAGGAGCTGGTGGTGTAATAGTGTGGGGGATATTTCCTTGGCACACTTTGAGCCTATTAGTATCAATTGAGCATTGTGTCAATGCCACAGCCTACCTGAATACTGTTGCTAAGCATGTCCATCTCTTTATGGCCACAGATGTGTACACATCTTCTGATGGCTACTTCCAGCAGTATAACACACCATGTCATAAACCGCGAATCATCTTAGATTGGTTTCTTGGACATGACTATGAGTTCACTGTATTCAAATGGCCTCCACAGTCACCAGAACTCAATCCAATAGAACATCTTTGGGATGTGGTGGAACGGGAGATTGTGAAAAATCTGCAGCAACTGCGTGACACTATCATGTCAATATGGATCAAAATCTCTGAGGAATATTTCCAGTCCCTTGTTGAATCTATGCCATAAAAGATTAAGGAAGTTCTGAAGACAAAAGGGGGTCCAGCCAGGTGTTAGTAAGGTGTAATAAAGCACCTAAATATATACAAATATTTCATACAATATAGCCATGTACACAAAATATGCATATTATGCACAAATATATTTTGTAAATATAAACTTTTATCACGATTAATCATTTGACAAAACTAATATTTTTCAATGTTTATATTTGTGATAGCAAAGCTGAATTTTTAGAAGCCAGTACTAAAATCTTGAGTGTCATATGATCCTTCAGAAATCATGAATATATTGATTTAGTGCTAAAGCAATATTTCTTATTTAAATCACTACTATTAAAACACAGGTCTGAAAGAATAACAAAAGGGGGTCAGGATTTTAAATTTACATGCAAACTGCCTTCCTTCAAATTATAATCATGAGCAATTGAGAATACTGCTCTTCCTGTATGGCTCTATAGGAGGCGTTTGAATGGGATGTAGAACTCGCTATATGAAGCAGCATGTCAACTGATTCAGCACTTGTTTCGGTTTTCCAATGCATTTCATTTCCTCCATTTTGAGGAGGATGTTTCATTATGCATTCTAGCGAACAGTCCGCGATACAGTCTTCAAACCAGCTCAAATGATCTCACACTCAGTAGTGATCACACACTGGTGTCGACAGAGACATCATCATATAAGTCACAATCCCTCACTGGTGTATTTTTTTTTCTTGCTCTCTTTTGGTCTTTTTATAGACAGAGGAATTAAAGCCATCACCTTAGCAACACTGTGTACGTGGGTGGGATTTATGTGTAGCTCCTACATAATACTAGGGAAAAAAAGATTCTGTATGAAGGGGGGAGACACTGTCGTTTAGGCTTCTCCTTTGCGTGCCTTTTGTTTAGCTCCATAACACAAGCTCTGAGCGTAGGATCAACACTAGGGCTGTCACAATTATACAATCAGGCTGATGATTTAATCTGGTGATTAATTGTCTGTTTTATTAATTGATATGTTTTTTATGTAAAAAATACATGCATATACATAAAGATATGGAGATTTTATTTATTTATTTATTTATTATTATTATTATTATTATTATTATTTTTATTCTATGATCTGTTAAAACTCTTGATTCTGATTGGCTGGAGGTTGTGCATTATATTCATTTAAATGCACAGGTAGTTCCGGCAAAGACTATAGAAGACATGTCACTCGTCTCGTTTTGAATGGGGAAAAGTGTAATGGTTAATATGGTGAACAAAGCTTGCCTTCTAGTACAGGAGCCAATCATCGATCACTATATGGTAAATAAAGCCCTACCTTTTATTACAAGAGCCAATAATAGATCACTATATGGCAAATAAAGCCCCGCCTTTTAATACAGAAGTCAATCATCGATCGCTATATGGCGAATAAAGCCCCGCCTTCTAGTACAGGGTCCAATCATCGATCGCTATATGGTGAATAAAGCCCACCTTCTAGTACAGGAGCTAATCATCGATCGCTATATGGCGAATAAAGCCCCATCTTTTAGTACAGGAGCCAATCATCAATCGCTATATGGCAAATAAAAGCCCGCCATCTAGTACAAGAGCCAATCATTGATCACTTTATGGCGAATAAAGCCCGCCTTCTAGGAGCCAATCATAGATCACAATATGGTGAATAAAGCCCCGCCTTCTAGTACAGAAATCAATCATTTATTGCTATATGGCAAATAAAGCCCCACCTTCTAGTACAGGGGACAATTATCGATCACTATAATGGCAAATAAAGCTCACCTTCTAGTACAGGAGCCAATCATCGATTGCTATATGGCGAATAAAGCCCGCCTTCTAGAAGCCAATCATCGATCGCAATATGGTGAATAAAGCCCCACCTTCTAGTACAGGAGCCAATCATTGATCGCTATATGGCGAATAAAGCACCACCTTCTAGTATAGGAGCCGATTTTCGATCGTTGTAGACTGACAATACTCCGGCAGAGGGGTTCGGACCAGAATTCTGCAGACTTTGGGTGATTCGAACGTTTAGAAATCAAACTAAGAGATTGTTGTTGTTCAATTTTATTAGATATTCCTTATATGTAATTCAATCGTATGAAAGACGAGCAGTTTCGGAGAATTTAATGTTTCCCCATTCAGACAAAATGTCAGAGGATACTGCCCGAGAGACGTTTCCAAGATGGCCGGAGAGAGAAATGACTTGCCTTAAAGGGACTTTGGTTCCAGTCAGTTTTAATCATAGTTGGAAATATATGTGATTTTCCCCAAACATAAGTATTATGGTCCCTATTTAAACACGACTCGTAGCTTTAAGAAAACTCAAACGATGGTAAACTTCCGTTTCATGCCAAATTTAACAAATCGCAAGAGCTAAAAGCTAAACAGAAAGTGATGTACTCTACATCTATGCATATATTTGTATATCCAAATGGACATTAATATTCTCAACCTGGTGTTAAACCTTACTATGATCCTTTGCAGTAAACGATGGTGATGCTTTCCTTCCACAGAGGAGATGGAGAGTCCCTGAGCTGCCAACACCTTACCTCCTCCACAGAAACCGCAAAAACTGGCTTAAAAATACTCTCCACTCACAAACCATGAGTCACGCAGAACACCCGTTTCGGTGGATGCCAGTGCAGATTCATTCATGCCATGCTTTGCAGGACAATAGGAGACATCAGCACTGTATAAACAGCCCTGGTGACATCTTCTGCAAGGCCAGCTATTTGTGAGAGGAGTCTGCGTTTAAGATACTGGCAAGAACACGCTTAAAGACAAAAAACTGCTGCTAATGCGAGCTTCGTTTACTGACTCTGCAGGACAGACACAAAACAGGTTACATGTAAAGAAATGAAAAAAAAAATAATAATCAGTACAATATAGTACGAAAATGCAGCAAATATGTATTATTTACATGTAGACAAATGTAGCATTGGTGAATTAATTGATTTAGTTTTTGTCAGGACAATACTATATATTTTTATACTATATATTTTTTTATATATTATTATAGATTTTTAATTGAGTATAAATATAATATAATATAATATAATATAATATAATATAATATAATATAGTATAATATAATATAATAAAATATAATATAATATAATATAATATAATATAATATAATATAATATAATATAATATAATATAATATAATATAATATAATACAAAGCACATAAGCCCACAAATTGTCTTATGAAAATCAGTAAAAACTAATTTTAATTAATCACCATCAATGAACATTATTGAATAAAAAAATTTCAACTTATTTTTATTATGCTAAATTTACTGTGTTTTGATCGAAAATTATATTTATAAATTTTGTAAATCTGATTTCAGTGTTGTATATGATCAATTTGTCAATAGTCAATAAAAACATGTCAAAATTTGCATTAATACAATGTAATGTATCATAATTATTATTGTCAATATTATTATTATTAGTATACACTTCTATAAAAGTATTATTGTTACTGATTCATAATTATAACAAATAATTGTTACATTTAGTAATAAAATGTTACTAAATTAAAAACATATTTTTTTCAGTTTTAACCCTAACCCCAACACATAAAATTACTTTAAATAATAATAAAATCTTTATGAATTTTGTTAATATCAACACAAATACCTAAAGTATAAACCTCATTTATATAAAATCAATAGTATCTGCACATTTATTATTTTTAATTTTAACAGGAAATTGATTATATATAAAACAGAATGGAGAATTAAATTATTGTAAAATACTTAGTTCTTTTCTAAACTTTTTAAATTGTGACCCTTGCCCACTTCACAAAACACAATGACAAAAAAACCCTTTCAACAAAACTAGGAAAAAGTAAGAATAGTTGTTATCACAAGTCTGAGAATGGAAAGTATTGTTGAACTGAGGGTGTGATATTACCCAAACAGCCCTAACCACTTCAGAAATAGCAGTTTTACTCGATTTATGCCATGCCAATATCTACTGTAGCGCAAATTTATGCTTTTATCCTTCAGGCATCCCTGTTTGACTGGCCCCTGAAAAACATCAGCAAAATACTGCTATCCTAAATACATTTTCACTTTGACAGCTGCCATCTGTCATCTTTATCTAAGCAGTGTGTCGGGTATAATCCACACAGTTTGACATGGAGGACATTCAAGATGTTCATGCTTGTGTAGTTCAGACAGATGGACGGCCTTATAGAAATTATACTTCCCTCCATTTAATCATGAGGAACTCTAAATGGCTTTAAAATTCGAACTTAAGCTGACAATGGTTACATCTTTGACAGAATTACACCACATTCACACACACAAACATTGTACAACTATATGTAATGGGACTTCCCATATACATTATGTTTTTTTATACTGTACAGCCTGCATATTCTATCCCTCTAACCCAAAACAAAACAACATTTTGCACTTTCATATTTTTTTAATTTTTTATTTCATTCTGACTTAACTCAATTATAAATCATGTAGAGTGAAGAGAGGTCCCCACAAGGTCATAAGTTACTGGTATTCAAGCTATATACACGCTATACAGTACTTGTGGGCAATTGCCATTTTGAATGCAAGTTGGAATACAAGGTCACTTTCTCACACTCGCACACTGAAGCACACTCACATGCATGCATATACACACGCAAGTACGCATGCACAAACTCTTAATTATAGGGCAACAACAATAACATATCATTTTTTTCTTTTTCTTTTGACAATTTAAAAATAAACAAGAGAGAGAGAGAGAGAGAAACTGAGCTAAATTAGTAATTGTTCAATTTGCTTTCCATCGTCAACTTGGAGCTCATAGGACTTGTATTTAATTTTGAGTATCTACCAATACCGAAACCTGATCCGATATTTCTTGAATACCTAAAATAATAAAGAATAAACAGATCCAGGATGTTCTTTATTTTTCATTTTATTCACCTTATTTTAACATTCAACAACTCTGTTAACAAACAAAGCACTTTTGTGAGGTAGCTTGAACAATCAAGTAATAAATAACAACAATTCTACACCTTTGGACTTTTGTGCAGCATTAAAAAAAATAATAAATAAAAAATAAAAAAAAATAATATATATATATATATATATATATATATATATATATATATATATATATATATATATATATACATATACATATAAAAATAACACCAAACATATAATATAGCACCTCAACTTTGAATACCCTGCAGGAAATTCCAAGATTCCATATCTCACAGTCAACTTTATAAAATCTCCAGACCACAGACATACTCGCACTTTTCTGCTTCAAGCTGCTTCCGTTGTTCTACTTTGCCGGCATTTAACCGAGTCCTGATCGGGAGGTAACATCTGATTCTGATTCGAAACAGCATGATCAGGCCCGATTTCCGATCACATGATTAGATCTGGACATCCCAACTTGTAATGTTTACTCTCATCAATTAAATAATGGATTGAACTGGTAAAAAGCAGCTAAGTTTTGATTGTGCCTTGAAGTGGAGATCGCAGAGCATGCAGACAGTGCATCATCATCTCTGCCGATTTTTTACAAGCGAGTTAAATCGGATTTAATCAATGACAGTAAACTAAGAACATGAAGTTGCTGTACTGCCTGTGTGAGGAAAATCGCAAGCGCGCAGGGCAAACTTCAGCAACTCTGAGCACAGGATTCAGGCCAGACATTTTTCTCCCACGTGCTGGCACTCTAGTTTGAATGAGAATAGAGCTTTCTTGATGTCAACGTCCACATTCAGCATCACTTCAATCAACTGCTGCAACTTGTTTGTCACTATTCCACGTCAAGTAAGTTTTAAATAAACACATGTTCAAAACATGTACCATAATTCGTTTATCATCCCAACTGATCTGAATCGTCACATATTTTAGTCGATTTTTAACCAGCTCAAAGTAAATTGTTACTAAATATCCAAAATAAATCCATATTGTTTTTGCTTATTTCTTTGTCTTTTACATTTAAAGTATAGCAATTTTTATTTTCCACAGCAAAACTGCTAAAGCCCTTAAAGGGATAGTTCACTCCAAAATATTTCATTCTGTCATTATTTACTTACCCTTTACTTGTTCAAAATCTATTTGAGTTTCTTCTGCTGAAGACAAAAGAAGATACTTTGTATTGTTTTCCTACTATGGAAATCATTGGGTCCCAGCAATCAACATTCTTCAAAATATCTTCTTTCATGTTCGAAAGAATAATAAAACTCATAAAGGTTCAAAAGCACATAAGGAGAGTAAATGATTTTTTTTAATGAACTAACCCTTTAAGAAGTCACAGTACTGGTTTTCCTCAGCACAGTAGGTTTTGCAGGGTTTACCGGTACTATGGTAGTGTATCGAGATACTATTGGCCTGTTTCCACTGGGTGGTACGGTACGGTTCGATTCGATACGCTTTTATGGCTGTTTCCACTGTCAAAGGGTACCTAAAGTGAACCGTACCATACCACTTTTTGGTCACTCTTTGCAAAGGATATCAACTGGCCTAAAGGGTACCATAAGGCAGAGCTAGACACGCAGCAGAACGCTTTTGGTTTACAGAGATACGTCAATCGCAAAAGCAGGAGAATGAAAACAAAGGAAGCTCCATTCTTTAAAATACAGCCGAGACATTACACTGTAATAATATATTCATATAATAACAAGCCATGATAGACCCGAGCTCAAACAAACCTATTAGCATCAACTTTTAGACTATTATGAACTCGGAATGACGGAATTACTCTCTATCAAGAGGCTACAGCTGCTTAAGATAAAACACACATGAGAGGTTTGCACTGACTGGGCTATATTTCGTGTTATTTTTTAACACAAATATACACTAAATGTATGCTGTGTGTAGTTTTTCTGTAATTGGTAACATATCGGAGACTGGAAGAGTCTGTATGTGTTCATATATGTTGCATTAATGTATTTATTTATTTCATATAATTGCAGACGTTACAGTAAGCTATTTCGCTATTCATTGATTTCAGCTATCATTGATCTGCAGTTAGAATCAAATCACGTTCATCGAAAGGTTAGTAATGAACATTTATACACATGTAAACAACCCGTATGGCTTTACTTTGACATTTACTCAAGTAAAAATGACGTCGTCTGAAACTTTGTCATTCACCACGCCAACCAAAAGGGTACCCTCTCAGTGGAAATGCAGGCTTGAGAAAGGTGACCCTTACATAATCCGACCGTACAGTACCATTCAGTGGAAATGAGCCATAAGGCTCCAAAATACTGGCGGTGCCACTGTAGTTTGTATACGGTAGTATCGTCATTAATGGTATATCTACAATACATAATGTTGCATGTGGAAAAGTCACTAAAATGCTCACGTTTGTTCAACAATAGACCCTGTTTTTGATAGTTCGTGGAGTCCTTTAAGCCTGAATCAGTTCATTTCTGCTTCTGTCAATATGATGTACTACAGGGGTCCTCTACTGGTTTGGCCATAGGACCCACATTTTTGCATGGTCATCAGGGCGCGACCCAAATTCTTAGGAACTAAAATACAATTTTAGGAATTTTAATTAATTTGTATTTATTTGTTATCATACACAAGTAGTGACAGATAAATCATGAGAAAATAATCAGGACTTACAAATAAACAATATTTTATTGCTGTCATTTAACAAAATGTATTAAATTATAGAAATATTAGAGTAAAAACGACAAATACTGTTAACAGTGGTTAGCATAAGGAAACGTTCAGTTAACATGAACTAAACAGAACTGTTAACATGTTGTCTGGTTTCTTAATGTCGTTTTAATTTACAAGGTTACATGCTCTCTTGTGAGAGCACCTCACTACATAAGACACACTGGGGTTTTAAGTCTTTTTTTTGTCTTCAAGATATGTAAACCCATACTTTACATATTCGGGGTCGCACTAGCGCTTCGACATATTTGTTGCTATAATTAAATGAAATTTCACATGTCAAACGGTAAGGTTGTTGCGCATGGATTTCAAAATAAAAGTCCAGTATAAACAAAATAAGTTAAATTAAAACTTTGTTGTTTTTTGACCACACACTCCGCGACTTATTGAAAATGTTCCCACGACCCACTTTTGGGTCGCGACCCACCAGTTGAGAAACACTGATGTAGTAGCTACAACAATCGCAACAATCTCTTGAAAAGAATGACTTTGAAATTTTGAATTTCTTTGGATTTTTACAAACATTGAAACAATTTTGACCACTTCATTTAGTATATTTTATTGTAAAAATACTCTTTTTGTATAATTTGTATATTTATTTTAATATATTTTTGTTGGTAAGTTATCTACAAAATAGTTTAGGTGAAGTGATGTGCAAATACTTTTTTCAATAACGGAATTATGAATTCAGTTCAAGTAAGCCTATTATAACATATAAAAATGTAGTATTTCTAACTATTTTCTTTATTTCATAGATTTGAGTTATGAATTACAGTATCACAATACTACTAGATATCACGAATATTCAGCTGGTATAGTATCAGAACGTGAATTAATGCTATTGTAACAACCCTACAGCACAGGATTACAAAACACAAATTTCAAACAATCCTCTCATTCCAGAAGGTTCCAGCAACCACCAACACCTTTCCTCCAGAATGACCTGGGCATTCTCAGAAAAGCAGGTTGTGTTTACATAAAGCAAGGCTATTTACTTTTTAACAAAGTAGCATGTAAGTGTCGACAGCGACCTGTTTTGCCTCCACTGTGCTGCCATTCACACCCAAAGAAAGCTCAGCGACTCCTCACACCGAAGCTTTTGCATGCATGGAGGTTCCCTTTAAGAGCGTCATAAGTGATACTTGTTAGTCATGGCAGCATGGTTCACAAAAACACCCCATTCATTGAGGCTACATGGGGAAACACCTTTCCTCCCATGAGGTTTAAGCTCTCATTAGCAGTATCACACAAAAAAAGAAAGAACTTTGATTAGGTCTGCATGGCAATATTCGTGCAATGGGATAAGCCAGCCATCAATGTTTGATGAGTGAATAAGTGTTGGTAGCCTGCCATTGGTTTTACAGGCCAATTTGTGCATCTACCATCCATTCCGCGGGGAGCTATTAGAGCAAATGAAACCTTAATCTTACTGGAAACATTTTCCTAAAGCAACTCGCATCCTCCATAATTACAACAGAGCACTGCTTTATTAAAGCCATAATCCCAGACAGCCAACAACCAAGCAGACCTGAACCTAAACAAAGCGTTGTCATCTATGAGCTACATCAAGGACGCAACAGTTGCTGGTATCAGAAAACCAACCCGTAAAGCCTGTGTGCGTACGTACCGGTGGACTTCCATTTTTGAAGACAGGGCGCATCTTTCATTCAGTATGAAGCCGGACACCTTGCATTGTGCTGCAGACTGAAGCTGCATGGCTTCCCCCCCCGGCTCCGACGCTGCGGACTCGATCCCGATCACACTCGCCTATTCATCGCATTCCCCCTGTTCTGAATGCATCGGTGATTCATTATTTAGAGATGGGTGCAAGTCAGCAGCGCTCCTCCATGCCGCTCGCGTACACAATCCCGCTTTTCACAGTGCTGGACGGTAACCTGGCAACAGGCATTTGAGCGCTCACAGTTGTTAAAGGAGATCACGTTTGGGAAGATGAAATTGCTACGCTGTGTTAATACTGCTCAACTGAGCAGGCTTTTTCCCGCCCTGCCTCTCTCTCTCTCTCTCTCTCTCTCTCTCTCCCACTCTCTCTCTCTTTGGTCTTTCCTACCCCCCACCCTCCACTCTCAATTCTGTGCTGCTCGCTTTCAATAGTGATTTATCTTCACTGGCTAAGCTTTGTTTTGAAGTAGCATGTGCATGCAGTCATCAGAGCAGGATGAGGTAAACATTATTTCGAAAGCATGTTACGCAGAACGGCAAACACTTGATGACTGACTTGTGGCCTAATATGACCTTTAAGGTCACAAACTTTCTTTATCTGCAAAGCAGTGGTGGAAAGAGTACTGAAAAATCATATTAAAGTAAACGTACTATTACTTGACTAAAAATGTAGTGCAAGTAGAGGAAAAAGTATCAGTAGCCCTTTTAAAAGTACTCAATTGTAGTGAGTAGTGAGTATTATGCAGCGAAAAGTTTACATGTAATACGATGTAATGTGAGTTTACATGCAATGCGGTGCATTTACATGTAATTTATGGATGTGTGTAAACGTAACATTCTGTAGTGCATTTAATTATTGCCCAGAAGGCACACAACGCCATAAGACGGTAATATTAGGTTAGATTAAGGTTGTGATGTCAGGTGAACAAAATTCAATGTCTAACCAACATCTAAGGACAACATTATTGTAATATCCAATATCGAAGTCAAATGACGTTTTTTTGGTCGACTTTAGCTTGTGTTAAAAAGTGATTAAAATTCAATGTTAAATCAACATCTCAAACCAACATCATATTGACATCAAATACTGACATTTATTGGTCAGGTATGGAAACCAAAATCCAACGTCAGATAGACGTCATATTGGGAACGCAACGTCAAGCTATAACATCAGGTGTTGATATTTGGTTGTTTTTAGGTTGGACACTGATGTCAACCTGACGTTGGGTTCTGATTTCAACTCGATTTTCATTACCAAACAAATTGCAACATCCCGACAACGTTGGGGTTCAATCTGGTGTCATGTTGAGGTCTTGTGTTTAAGGCCATTTTGTCATCATATGGTAAACATCCATCATCTTCTCATTGGTGACATGCATACAAACAGTGTCTGGGTCAATGCGTGTAAAGATTTTAAACATCTTGGTCATTTGTTATGTTTACAAAGTTTGCTGCAATTATAAATCGCCTATGTGGTCATTATGAGGCGATTAACCTCTTCTGTGTGTGATTTGACAGGAATCACATGACTGATCAGATTTTAGCCTAAGATTTCTGGAATTTTTAGGATTTTATATATATATATATATATATATATATATATATATATATATATATATATATATTCGCAATTCTCATTTTGGCCAGAATCGTGCATATTGGAAAAATCTCTTTTTCTGTGATTAAATTTTGCCATATGAATAGTTTCACAAGATGTCTTGAATAACTCAATTCAGAATGAATGTAATAGGAGACTGAATCGTGCATAAAAATAATGAACAAATAACAAGAAATATTGCTTTATTGTTTTGTCAAGCAGTATTCAGCTACAGAAATTGACTAATCAAATGTAAAATAACACCACATTGTCTTCATTGTATAAATAATAAAATAAAATAATAATTTAAGTTACAAATACTACAATTTCTTGTCTCTGAATGCCATTAACCCTCTTGAAATGTTTGCACAGTCTCAGGCCTTAAAAACATATTATGTTATATTGTGCAGTCCTAGTACTATAGTTCCATCAATTTTAAGTTAAACCACAAGAAAGACACTAAAACTCTACCTATGATACTGAGATATCAAAAATACATTATGATAAATCGATCTCTTCGAAATGAAACCTCGTTTGTTAAGCTAGTGGACCTTCAAAAAGCAGTTAAAGATCTGACCAGCACACTGCAGAGTTCAGCTTTATTCCAACTGCTAGAGGCCATAAAAGGTGCAATCAATCCACACAAGATTGCTTTGCTCTACCCTGTTCTAAAACCCCACTAGCTCAACATGAGACTTAAGAGTGCCAATGAGCTAAAGACAGCAATAGAGCCAAATCAATTAAACAGATTACGCATTTTAAAAAACGATCCCTGAACTGAAAAAAACAAAATGGGTGAAATGAGTGACAGATGCACTGTGGGATCATGCGGTTTAGCGATTGGCTGTTTGCCTTCACAGGAACAGATGGGTGTGAGTGACGGGTCAGGTGCAGTGTAAGGGTCTTATCATTTTTAAGAGTGGTGTTCACTGCGCAGGAGCCCCATTATAATGCACGGTCACGCTCCAAGCATCCAGTCTGTAAACGCGGCAATTCATCACTCAGGCGCTGACGAGGGCATCACCGGTCAAGGACCCACCCAAATCAACAATCACTGACAGGGATGAGCTGACAGCGAGAGCAATCCATATGGCTTGATCAATAGGGCTGTCAAAACACCAGACCTTCTGGAAGTGGATACCAATCATTTTATAATATATTACTAATACTTATTTTTATTCATATGTATAATAATAATAATAATAATAATAATAATAATAATAATAATAATAATAATAATAATAACAGTAATAATAATATTAAAATAGTTATTATTTATAAGCAATGAATTATTGTAATTTTTATTATTTCATTATTATTATTATAAACTAATAAAAGTACTTGATAAACTACTAATTAAAATTTATTAAAATAATCAAATAAAGTTAATCAATAAAAACGTATAACAATAATAAAAACAATTCTGTTTATTAAATTATTTTCTTTTATTTTATACAAAACTAAATTTAGTTATTTTGAAATGCATTAATTAATTATATATTTTATTCTAAAAATCTATGTACTATTTATTATTAACATGTTGATTGTGGTGTTTAATTAAAAAATAAAATAAGCAACAATATTTAACTTAATAAAAGTATTTATTAAACTACTAAATAAAATGATTAAAACGATCAAATAAACTTAATTAATAGAAGAAGTAGAAGACTTGTTCATAAAATAATTTTTTTAATTATTACAGAAAAATATGTAAATATTTTGCTTAATATTATTATTATCATGATTACTACCATAGCTTTTATTATTTAAGCAAATCAGGTTATTTTGAAATGCATTATTAATGTAGTTTAATTATAGAAATCTATGCACTATTTATTATTAGCATATTGATTGTGGTGTGTAATTTAAGCAACAATATTTAACCTAATAAAATTATTTAATAAACTACTAAATAGAATTTGATAAAATAATCAAATAAAATTAAAAGAAAACAACAAACAATAATAATAATAATAATAATTAAAATGATGTTTATCAAATTTCTAATAATTTTGCTTATTATTATTATTATTATTATTATTATTATTATTATGGAAATTGATGAGAATATATAATAGCAGATTTTGGTTAACTCAAGTTCAGCTTGAAAATGTGAGTCAACTCAACAAGCGATTGTTTTAACCTAAAATTATGAGTTTTAGTTAAATATGTTGTGAAACATTTTAAGTTGAAACAAAGAATCTAAGTTCTAAGCTCACATTTTCAAGGTAGCTGGGGAAATTAAGTTTAACCAAGTGAAACAGTTTACAGTATACTGTATGTTTCATTTAATGCACATTAATGTACATTTCCTACACTTAAGGCATCTGAATATACAGTAAACACTCTTGAAAGCATCCAGAAATCTACAGTACGCAAACGGACCAAAAACATGGCAAAAAAAAACTAAAAACTAAAAACTGCTGGGTTGGTTTTAACATTTAGAAAGCAGAAAATATTTCGCTTTCATTTACCATTTCACTGATGTGAAACGCACCACCATTTTCAGACCATCGAGTGTTGTTGCACTCCAACAAATGAACACAAAAGCACAGTCGCAACAGATTTTTACATTTAGAGAGCAAGGCAATTACACAGGAATGAATTAGCTCCTCTGGATCAGAGAGCATTAACACGCTTTGAACCACTTCAACAGCAAATATTCAGCACTCCAGTTTCTCGAAGACACACTGTTGGCACAAAACATCCCAGACTAGTCAGGAGCCACCTGGAAGCGGCAGGTTCCTACAAGTGGGAGGCGCAGTCAGGTCAGGCCGAGAGTGTGAAACCTTGAGCCCGGCAGCAGAGGAACACATGGTGCATGGGTGGATGCATGCAACACCTCTGCTTATAAACCACATGTTCACGGGAGGCCTGGCACCTCCATTTCAGGATTCATGCCTCTGCAGGAGGTGGCAAAAAAAGCCATTGAACCAGTCTGGGCTTGTCCCCTTTTGTTCGGATTTTTTTATTATTTGTGTGGTTTTATTTAATGCAAAAAGTCCACACATACAGCAGTCATAACAAATTATTTATTTTTGCATAACAAAATCACATTTGGCAATAGGCTTGTAAGATATATGGAAATACACCAGCAATGTGTTTTTTTGGCAACCACTATAATATAAGCTTGATTTGTTACTGTATGGAAGTGAAATTAAGTGTATTATTGTATTATTTTATTTTAAATACAATATTGTTTACATAACATACAGTGCAATACATTTATTTTTAACAATAACCACATTATAATGTACTCATGGTATAATATGTTTTAAGTTGGTGTTATGGTTAACTTAGAAACCATTCACATGGAAATTGCTTGTAAACCTTATAGATCAGGGGTGGCCAACCCTGTTCCTGGAGAGCCACCTTCCTGCAGATTTCAGTTGCTACCCATATCAAACACACCTGCCTGTAATTATCACGTGGTGTTCAGGTCCTAATTTGTCGGTTCAGGTGTGTTTGATATGGGTTGCAACTGAAATCTGCAGGAAGGTGGCTCTCCAGGAACAGGGTTGGCCACCCCTGTTATAGATAATCACAAACAAAAACAAAATTCTGCATAAATCTATTAAATCCATTAAAGGACTAAAATAGTATTTTCTCCAACATCATACTCTAATACATTTTATTTCAATTGGTTTCCTGAATATATTGCCATTAAATATTTTAAAGCAAAGATTGACATTTTTAGCTTTAATTAATTTTATTTTCTATACAGAACTAACCCTAAAGAAATAATTTCATTTGGCCTAAATAATTCCTTCAAAATACTTTAAAACAATTTAAGTCATCTGATGAAATTTGTTGTATTGTTGTTAATGTTATAATAAATATCACAACGCTAGTTTGTCTAAACATCATTAAATTGTTACATTTTTCACTGAAAAAAACTATTTGTTTTCCAAAGCTTGCTTATGCTTGTTTTGATCCAAAACAATAATTTCAGTAAAAAAAAATGCTAAATATTGTGTGATGTGATTAAAATTACACTGAAAAATGTGCACAAAGCAAGGTTTTATAATCAATAAATGAATCAATAATAAAAATCTAAAAAATAAATACTAAATAAATAAAATAACAAACAAATCAACAAAAAACAACAAACAAATGAATAAATAAAACAAGCCCAACCTAACAAATAAACACAGATAATAAATAAATAAACAGATACAAACAAATATATGAAAAAAGAAATACAAACTAACAAATATATAAATACACATACTAAAATAAAACAAGACAATAAATAAATAATAAATAAATAAAAACAACAAACAAAAAGGAACTTACACAAACTAACAAATAAATACAAATAATAATATGAAAACAAATATAAACAAATAAATAAATACAAACAAACAAAAACAAAAAACAAATAAATAAGCAAACAAATGAATAGAAAAAAACAAGTACAAACAAATAAATAAAACAACAAACAAATAAATAAATTAAAAAAAAACAAATTAATAATTAAAATAAATACAAACAAATAAATAAAACAACAAACAAATAAATAAATTAAAAAAAACAAATTAATA
This sequence comes from Danio rerio, assembly GCF_052040795.2. Lineage (NCBI taxonomy): Eukaryota > Metazoa > Chordata > Actinopteri > Cypriniformes > Danionidae > Danio > Danio rerio. The sequence continues at coordinate 40,743,111 of NC_141040.1, forward strand.
ATTAAAATAAATACAAACAAATAAATAAAACAATAAACAAACAAATAAAAAGACTACAAACAAATTAATAAATAAAACAAATAAAAACAAACACAAATACAAGTACTAAAAAACAAATACAAACAAACTAATAAAAATAAATAATAAATAAAAACAACAAACAAATGAATAAATAAACAGCAAGCAAACTAATGAATAAAACAAATTTAAACAAATGAATAAATAACACATACAAACTAACAAATAAATAAGATACAAATAATAAATAAATAAAACAAAAACAAAAGAATAAATAAAACAAATACAAACTAATGAGTAAATAAATACAAATACTAAATTAAATTAAATAAATAGATAAATAAATAAATAAAAACACTAGGGATTAATGCAGAAAATATTTAAATATTATTTAGACTATTAAGACTATTAAAATAGTCTTTACCAGATACATTGATGTACTGATTGTGATTCCGAACTTGCTCTTTATGCCCAAAGCTGAAATTAAATACTAGGACTTACTGTACACTAAGTGCCCTATCCTGCCCCTAGCAACAACCTCCCAGCAGGCTGCTATATTCTACATGTGCCTGACTGACAGACAGACAGACTGACTGCTAGGATCTGGCTCCAAGCAAGATATCAAAAAACATTCAAACCATCTCAATGTCACATGAAAGACATTTTAAGTCCATGCTACAATACCCAAGAAGGATTAATTCAACAACAAAAAAAGCAAGCATCACTATACTGCTTTGCACAAGACTGGACTCGAGTTATAACTTCAGATTCTAATGAACTCTATAAAGTACATAAAGCAACTGAAAGACCATGAATCATCTTAAGTGGTGAGGATACGACTCAGACTAAACAGACCTCAGAACAGTGCTGACAGCAGAATTTCTTCATCCCAACACTTAGGGCTCTGACACACACCAAACAAATGATAAAACACGGCTGTGGTGTCATCATATGTGTAGTGAAGCTGAGTTATGAATAGCATATAAGAATGTGATGATTAATCATTTTTGTTGTACAACTGATATTATTGTAAATTCAGACTATTTACTTTTATTGTGATTATACAACAGCATAGTATTGCAAACAGGCATTAACACTAAGAGACAAAACAGTTAAATATTAAAATTATAAAAGTTAAAAGTTACATTTATAAGGTTATTTGGATTTTTTAATATGTTAAAAAAGTCAATTTCCTAATATAAACTTTAGCAGTTGAGATGTAGAAATGTAAATGTTCTTGTAAAATGGCTTTAACATTACATCATATGTAAAATTATTGTATATTTGAATATTTTTGTCACAGTGGTAATATTATTATTACACAACACCATATGCAAAGAAGCATAAATAAAGGACCAAAAGGTCATTGACAATACTTGAATTTCGTAATATGACGTTAAAGTAAATTTCATAATATAAACTTTGACAGCAGTGATGTAGAAAACGAAAACGCTCTAAAATGGCTTGTTGTGAATGCGTGCCATTTAGCCACTAATGGAAGTGGACCTAAGCTTTGAAAAAAGCTCATTTAAACAAATTCTACCAATTTATCAGTAGCTTTTAGGAAAAAAGGAGGGGAAAATAATAATAATAATAATAGTTGTAATAATAAGATCCCATTTTCTCTAACTGTAAGCAAGCATCGCTACTAAAGGAATTTCTGAGCTTCTCCTTCAGAACAAAGTAGATGAGATGCCAGAGGTTGTATATGTCACACACAATCGAACTAAACAATCACAACTGACCAGAACATTAGACCAGTGGTTGTCAAAGTGGGGGTCGGGACCCCCCGAGGGGTCGCGGGACAATGAAGGGGGGTCGCCTGGTGATTTCCAAAAATCTATTTATTTTTATTAAACCATAAGAATTAACATATTTTATCCATAACTATACTGAAAATAAAAATAGTAGTTTATGGTTACTATATACTATATAGTTACTATAGTAGCTTATAGTTACTAGTTCTATTGGATTGCGACCCCTGGGGTAATTACATTATATTAAAGGCAGCAATAGCGTCAGATGCATTTTGATTTTATAACATCAGGTTATACTTTCTGGCACATTTTAAGCACTGACACAAATGTAATTGGTGTGTCTGCGTCATTGCATGCAAGGTTTCTGTATTTATAACCACCTCAGAGGATATTGGGGGTCGCGAGACACTGGCATTGTTATTTTGGGGGTCGCGGGCTGAAAAATTTGGGAACCCCTGCATTAGACAATAGCCCCTTTCACACATACACACCTTTCCAGAAAATTACCGGCAATTTTCCGAAAAGGTGTGTATGTGTGAACAGGCTCTTTTTGAAAATACCGGTAAATTCGTTCTGGCTATTTCCCTGTGTGAAAGGGGCTAATGATACACTGCATCATCTATTCTTTTAGTTCGTATACACATTCATTTCTTATCTAAAAATTACCCAGCGCAAATTTTTTGCTAGTTTTAGCCTGGGATAGGAATCATTTTCACACCGTGTCACATTATTTACATTTACATGCTCCAATGGCAGGTGCTCTGGTGCAGTTTTATTAAAAATGTTTGTTATTTAAAAAGCACGTGATATGCACCTAACTGGTGCATATTGCTTATTACACAAACAGGTACGCGCAGCAGCACACAAACATCTATGAATATGACATGATTAAAGGATGTAAAAGATGATTCTTGTTTACATGTTTACATATAGTACATTAAAAAATGCTACATCCTACCACATCATCTTAACCTCAGGGAGCTTTGGTGGAATCCACCTAGTTCCTTTAGACATTCAGCTCACACAGTGTAACCTGGCCCACAAACAGATTCATTATTTGCTAATGAAGCATTCCATTTTTCATTTACAAAATCTTCTATGTAAATAACGAATCTGGCATAGCGCAGACATATTTTACTTTAATCGAAGAGCACATGAGACAGTGATTGGTTTCATGCACATTATGCCTAAAACACACCCAACACCCTAACTCAACCCTAAGAGAATAAGGACAACCTTTCAGACCATGGGACTGGTGCGCAGACCATTCACACACAGATTCACAAGTGAATCTGAGCAGTGCGCTTTAGACCATGTGCTTGGATCATTAAAATACAGCCCTTTGTGTGCATGATCTCAATAAAGATCTGGATTTAATGTCAGATGTCTGTAAAACTGCTTCTGAATAATAACCCAGTTATTGATTTCCAAACATGCAATTTTTCACGCAAAAAAAAAAAAAAAAAAAAAGTGGAGAAATGAAGACTGTGCCCTTCAAATGAGCAAAAAGCACAGCAGAAGGCCACGGGGCTCTTGTGTTCTCCGCGCTCTCAGAAGCAGACAGACAGAAAAATCCCCAGATCATCCTCAGAATAACAAATGGAGGGAAGTAATGCGGCAATGGGAAAAAAAATTCACTTGCTCTTCCTCTAAACACACAAATTTTACCTTGTGCATCTGCATTTTAAAATACAGTAGTAACGATAAGACTAATAATACGACAGGTCATGAGCGGTGAGAGGTAGCACTTCAGATGAATGCAGCAGGACGCCAGCTATACGCCGAAGGGGAGATCGAGACTGGATTAGACCTAGCAAGGCGAGGCAATGCAATGCTAATGATGTACTGCAGCACAGACGCACAGAGACCCACACAAACACACAGCATCAATATCCCAAGCAAACACATGCAGCGGCTTCAGGTGACTTATTCAGCATTCGCTTCAATCAGCTTAGAAAACCAGAATGACTGCACATGCCAGATGCCTGCTGCGTCATGACGGAGTACAAAAAAATAACACGTTTTATATTTAGAGGCTGACTAGCATATATATATAAATAAACGCAGCTGAATACTATTATATAACATAACAACGCTCTGAAAGAATCTCCTGAAATAGCATGCAATATTTCCATATTTAAGAACATAAATTTAAAAAAGTACACTGTGATAATACCTATTGTGTATTTTAACATACAGTTCAGAAATTTGTAGCCCTTCTGAATTATTACCCCCCGTTTATTTTTTTCCCCAATTTCTGTTTAACAGAGAATTTTATTTTCCACACATTTCTAAACATAATAGTTTAAATAACACATTTCAAATAACTGATTTATTTGATCTTTGCCACGATGACAGTAAATAGTATTTTACTAGAATTTTTTCAAGACAATAGTATTTAGCTTAAAGTGCATTTAAAAGGTTCAACTCTGTTAATTAGGCAGGTTAGGGTAATTAGGCAAATTATTAGGTAATCCGCTTGTTAAGTGTTACATCACGCAAAGTGGCTTCCGGGTCCAAGCGCTACATCAAACTGCATGGGAAGACTCAGCAAATGGTAATAATAAACATTTACAAAGCGTTGTAATACTTTCGAAAATCAAGATAGCAGTTTGTATCCATGCCTAAAATCAGATGGCCAGAAAATGATTAATTTTTTTAGAATTGTTCAAATCTTGGTATCTAATAATAATAATAATTAATTTTATTTGTAAATGGCGCCTTTCTGGACACCCAAGGTCGCCTTACAACAAGCATCAACAGCCATAACAGAACAAAATAAAACAATGAATAAAACATTGCCAAACAAGATTTTAAATGCATGTAAGGAGTTGCAGGTATAAACACATCGGGAGTATAAAATAACATGATAAAAAAATAGTCAAAAGAAAGCCTGCTTAAAAACATGGGTCTTGAGACGAGATTTGAAAGTGTGAAGAAACTGCTCCATGGATATCGGGGAAGCGAGTTCTATAATCGAGGAGCCGCGAAGCTAAAAGACCTCCCATTGTGCTTAATTGAGTGATGCAGCATGTCCAGAGACTGTCGTGTACACCATGATTTTATATAAAATTTACTTTAATGTGTGATATGACTAAAAGTGCTCATAAATATTTTCTTAAATCAAACGAGTAGCAGCTTGGAATCGGAAACAGCATTCCATACGTCACAACTTAACAAGTGGATTAATGATGGTTTGTCCTTAAGGCGATCGAAAAAAAAATTTGCTTAAGGGGGTTAATAATATTGACCTTAAAATTATTATTATTATTTTTTTATTAACAACTGCTTTTATTCTAGCCCGAAAAAAAAAACAAATAAGACTTTCGTCAGAAGAAAAAATATTATTAGAAATACTGTGAAAAACATTCCTCTGTTGTTCCTCTGTCTGCTCTGTTAAACGTATTTGAAAAAGAAAAGAAAAGGGCTAATAATTTTGACTTTAACTGTATATTGTTTATTGCAGTGTTGGGCAGTAGCGTTGCTACAAGTAGTGACGCTACTAGCTTAACTACATTTCTCGGTAGTTATTATTTTAGTCAAGTAGCACAGTAGCGTCCACACAAGCTACATTTACTGATCCCGGATCAATAAGTGACAGCACCGACACTCACAGAGCTGTGAAGCGGGAGTCTGCCGCTGAAAGTAAATCCATATGATGGCAAGAATTACTATTTCTTCTTTTTCAGGTTTTAAAGTGGTCAACAACAAACCTTTTGGTGAGTTACTGCCACCTCTCGCTCCAGTCGGTGATGTCGCAAATCAATGACTGGGCTGACATGAGAAACTATCTTGATGGAAAGATGACTGAGAGAGATGAGTTATACTCTATTAGTTTATGATATTTACTAACGATCCTACATTTTATAGTGTAATTAAAATGATTAAATATAAATATATAGTGTATTTCAATTAAAACATTTTTTTTTAAAAATGGCCATTATCTTAAACTATGGTAGAAAAAAATGTACAATAAAACTGACCAAAAAATTGCCTTCTCTATCTAAACTATAAGTAAATTTGTCTTTATAATTATCTACAAAAATCATGCATATTTACTTTTTACAATTACAAATTCACCAATCCAAAAACTGTGGCTGGGAAGGGATAAACTTTATTTGAAGTGCACCTGTAGCAGACACGCCAAACAAAAGCAACAGGGGAATTGTAAACACTTGTAAATGTAGAACCTGTAAAACTTGTCTTACAGAAACCAGTTTGACAGAAGTTACTGTCAAACACCAAACTGAAAACATCAGTTGCATTTGTAAAGTGCTTTCAAAAATCCACACGGCATCAAAGCAGCTGTGCAGAAAATTGTGTCTTAGTACTGCAGAAAAGAAATGCTGCAAGACACACACACACACACACACACACACACAGACGCACAGTATTGTGATTCTCCACAAACTGTTCTGTACAATATGGACCAAATAAAACCAGCCCTTGACAATACCGCTGAGCTAATTTACATAGAAGAAAAGAGGAAAAAAATGAATATCACTCCCCATCTGTTAAAGATACATGCACATGCTGGAGAGTTGCTAATTTATTGTTGAACACAGAAGTGTACAGTTCAGCAATAACATCTAAATCCAGCTGGCTGTGTGGAGAGAAACCACATCACAATGACTATGAGAATCCAACCATTCACTACAGCTGTGAGGACAAACACATTACTAACAATACCTAGTGTGGGAAAGGTGTGTCATTTCCTAGAAAGGAGGGGGGGTGTTGTTGCAACAATGCCTTTAATTTTTAAAGTATAGGTGTTTTGGTAACATTTTTTAATCAATTAGGCATGCAATAATTATAGATTTTGGTTGCACGATTATAGTCTGAGGATTAATGGCGATTTCACAGCTATCACGATTATTATGCATTAGTTCATTTCAAAACACTACTAGTTTAGAATAATTACCAATAACCAAACAATGAAGCACAAAATAATAATAAAAACAAACAATAGTCAATTTCTCTTTTTGGACTTAAAAATAAGTAAAAACCAAGAGTGTAAAGTTCAACTCCAAAGTAAACAACTGCAAATTAAAACACTGATAGTCATGTGTCCTAAATTTATGGCAAAGCTTTAATTCTCAATGGTAAGCCAAGACTCCATGATAAATAAATAAAAATATCCAACTCGCACGACATAAATAGGTCGTTAATAATAAAGGTCTTATTTACCACTGATCTGACGTTTATCAGTACCATCCTGGAACGAAACGAATGATAAGAAGCGGACACATCAGACTGCCGTGCCCAAGGAAGCATGCGAAGATGGTTCAAACACACTCCTCCACAATGAAGTCTGCTGCTGGAGTCAGTGCAACATTCTACCTGCAAACTGCAGCCAGCAAATAAAGAAATTGCCAACCACAATCTTCCAAGCGAGGGCCCGAAAATGTTGCGTCACGCACTGCCGAACCAGATGCTGTTTCAACTTAATGGCAAAGCAACCTCTTTTGCCGCGTTTCCTCCTGCGCTTCCTCCCTGGCAGGGTACATGGCCAGTTGCAAAGGTGGTTAGGTGTCAGCATCGAAAGATGAGGTGAATGATGCAAGCCATTTTTTTTTTTTTGAGGACCACAGCTCATTTGCACTAGGTCGAAAACTTAGTAAAGTTGATTTGTCATAAACCAGTAGAGACAGGCTGCACTGCGTAACGTAGAAAACAAAACCCAAGTATAATGTACAGACTTAAAAGTAAACGATGAGATCAATGGCAAGCCACAAACACCAGCGCCATCGCTCCATCATCCACCTTATTTAGTTATTAATTATATAAATAAAGAAATAAAAATAAATTTTATATATATATATATATATATATATATATATAGAGAGAGAGAGAGAGAGAGAGGAGAGAGAGAGAGAGATAATATCACAAATAATAAATAAATAAAATAAAAATAAATAAAAATAGTAACTAAATGTAAATCTAAAATATATATTAGCAAAGTATTTATTTGTAAATAATTATTTGTAATAGTTTATTCGTTAATTTTTTATTTATTTTTTTGTCCCCGTAGAGAAATTTTATTATCAGCATACACTGATCTCTGACATTTTATATTTGGCGTTCATATAAATAAATAATATAAAAACATGGTAACCCTACTCTATATAAAAACCCAATAATTAGTCTACAACACCTTTTGTTTACATTGCACTGAAAGCTGCTACAGTGTGAGATGTTTTCAACAGGGTGTGCCATGAAGGAATTCGCTCGGAAAAGATGTGATATGTTAACGGCCCGCTACTGCTAGGTGTCTAAGCCATAGTTAATCCAGTGCGCATGTGTATTAGCCTTGGTGTATAAACTCGGAACTAATACACAGTTGGCAACTTTGTTTAGTTGAAGCAGTTTCGTTTCGTAGAGAAACATGGTTTTGAAAAGCATTTACGATTTATTAACCATGACGAATTAAATCGCGATTAATAGTGAAATCGGTAAATCTTTGCATACCTATATACAATAAGGTTGTATTAGTTAAATGTTAGCTTATTCATTTACTAACATGTATTTTACATTAATTAAAGTATTTATGTTAGTTAATGAAAATACAGTTGCTCATTTTTAGTTCGTTAACTCAATGCATTAACTAATGTTACAAGCATGAATTTGCATGCTAGCAATACATTAGTAAATGCTGAACTATGATTAATAAATCCTGTACAAGTACTGTTCATTATTAGTACATGTTAGTAAATACATTAATGAAACCTTATTGTAAAAGTGTTATCATTATTTTAAAGCAACGTTTAAAGCATTTTAGGGCTGGGCGATATGCCAAAAATGCAATCTCGATAATTATTTAACAAATTGAATGATAATGACATATATTTGGATACAAGTTGTTAATGCTTCTAGATTTAAAAGAGTATCCCAACAATGTCTGAAGCCACAAAAAATAGAGGGTCCATTAAATGGCATAACATTTTCAGCTTTTAGATCAACATAGAGTAAAAAAAAAAAAAAAAAAAAGTCCTGGAATTATTATTGTTATTGGAATAAATTTGATTATGATCCAATATAATATATTATATATATAATATAATAATTATTTGCCCAGCCCTAAAAGTGATTTTCATAATCGTATATCAATCTTTATAATCTTATAACTGAATAGAATAGAACTGAATTAGAATATTAAATGTTATACTTTGTTTTTCTTAGTTAGTCACTTATGATGCTACTGTAACCACGACACCTTTTTCAACTCTGATCTCAAAATAAATGCATTAATCACCATTCATCCTAAAATAAAGTGGTGGAGTTTAATATTAATTCTCCAATAAATGCAAGCAACTTTAACTTAATCAGCAAAAGCCAAAAGAGTCCAGTTTATGGTCTCTATTTTCGCCAAGAGTTCAGAGAACACCAAGATGAGTTATCAGGAAAGACATCAAGCATGATTAGTTTTCCATATGTTCATGCTACAGAAATACCCTCTACATGTCCGGATCTTTCAGGTCACTTTCTTTGAGACTTACACATCACGTGTCATTGCTGCGTGTTCCAAACCTCCACCCGCAAGGAGCCTGTCTACTCCTGTTCTTCTCCAAAGTGTCCAGATTCCTCAGAGCCCGAGGTGTCCTGGAAGCTGTCAGCCGCCAGACGGGTCTATGGGACTTTCGAGACCAGGCTGGGACAAGGTTCACTGTTAGGACCCCTCCCCTTAGGGCTAAATCTGGCCGGCTGGGCAGTCCCCTCAAGAATGTCCCCTCTCCCCAAAATAAACCTGCTGACTGAAGGGTGTCATGGGCTCACTGATTTCTTTTTTTCTTATTCGTTCCATGTCTCATTCATTTCCCAACTGGGGCAGTGGAGCAGTGACAGTTCATTTACTGTCCATTAAATCAAACCCAGATGGGATGATATTCGATGTCTAACACGGAATGAATGATGAGCGGTAGTTAAAAAGCTATGCTTCTGTGATGGTTTTGATAGGGCTGCAAACCACAGGCTTGAAAAACGAAAGTGCTATTACGGAGTATTTAGTTGGCCAAGTGTAAGATCTTCATGTTTTATAGTCCATATTTCAGCTCCTGATGTCAGAAGAATACCAAAATTTTTTACAAAATGCCTCACCAATTTCACAACTGGCAACTTTTGAGACAAAATTATAACTGAAGGTTTTAAAGCAGACCAATGTTTCATCAATCCGTGTATCCAGCCATCCATCTTTTGTTTCTATCCATGTGTACATCTGTCTGTTCTTCTATACAACTAATATTTATCCATCAATTATTCATCTAATATCAACCCCTCCAAAGTTCTCTCTATCCATTCTTCTGTCCATCTATTGTTCTGTCAATTCATTAAATCTTTCAATTATCATTCTATCCATCATCCATCAAACTGTCAATTCCTTCCATCATTCAGCCAATCCATCCATCATTCCATTCATCTAACCATCCATCTACCCTACCGTAAAACTTTTCCATCCATCCATTACTCTGCCCATCCAACCATCGTCCCATCCATCCAACCATTTATAGTTTTGCTTATCATTAATCCATCCAATCATAGTTCTGATCATCCCTCCATACATAGTTCTGTTCATCACTTAATCCATCCATTTATTCATAGTTCTGTATCCTTCACTCCATCCATCCAACTATCCTTCTTTCCGTAAAACGTTGTCCATTCATCCATCACTCTGCCCATCCAACCATCTTTCCATCCATTCAACCATTTATAGTTTTGCTCATCATTTAATCCATCCATCCATCCAATCATAGTACAAATCATCCATCCAGTCATAGTTCTGTTCATCATTTAATCCATCCATCCATTCATAGTTCTGTTCATCCGTCTATCCATAATTTCATCCATTTATCATTCTATCCTGTTCATCCAATAAACTTTATCCATCCATCCATCCATAGTTCCGTTCACCCACTAACCCACTTATCCATCCATCTATCAATCAATTATTCATATAAAATCAATCCAATTATCATTTATCCATCCAATTATCTTTCACTCCATCCATCCTTCTGTCCATCCATCATTTCTTTCATTTATCATTTTATCCATCCATCAATCAATCAGCCAATCCACCAATCATTTCATTCATCTAACAATCTATCCATCCTTCTGTAAAAATTTGTCCTTTTTTGTCCAGTTCTGTTCATTATTTAATCCATCCATTTACAGTTCTGCTCATCATTTAATCCATTTATCTAATCATAATACAAACTATCCATCCATCCATCCATCCATCCATCCTTTTATAGTTCGGTTCATCATGTAATCCATCCATACAGTTATAGTACTGATCATCCATCCATCCATCCATCTATAGTTCTGTTCATCATTTAATCCATCCATTCATAGTTCTGTCCATCCGTCCATCCATAATTTCCTCCATTTACCATTCCATCTGTTCAACTTTGTCCATCTATACATAGTTCTGTTCACTCACCCATCCACCAGTTTTAAATCGTTAAATAAAGGCTTTCTCAAGGCCACATTTACATGTAGTCTTTACGATCTCTGTTCTCTCTAGTCAATAAATACATTTGTTTCAATGATTTGTTGTGATTTTTATGATAACAGTTCGGTTTAATGATACTCATTCAAATTCCAATTGCAATTGTCCAACACACTATCCATTACCCTCATTCAAATTTAAGAACAGAGTTGGAAGTTACAAGTCCTTCTCAATTCAATTTATAGCAGTGCACAGTACTCACCTGTGCTTTCAAACGTACCGAGTGGCAAGGAACAGAAGGCTAAACGCTTTAAACTCAACTCTTGAGGTCAATTTCAACACAAGTAAACAACTTCAGTACAAGTCTGTGATGTAACTGGCAGACAAGGGGTTAGTCCTTCAGTCCAGGGAGGCTTTTCTAAAGTTACCATGGAGAGAAGCTCTGCGGTGAAATCCAATCCTCGAAAGAGAACGCACAGGCCACCGAAACCAAACTGCAAGTCTGAATGAGCCGGCATCCCAACAGAGAGCCATTATTAAACAGATCCCTTTAAAATACAGACAACCCTGTATCTCTCTCCAAACTAACCTTTGAATCCTGGCCATTTGTTGAACTGGTCTCTATGGTGACTTGGCCCCTTCTGTCCATCTCAAGAGATGGGACTGATACACTTGGAGGGGATTGGAAAGGAAAGGGAACAAAACTTTTGCTGTTCTCAGACTATCTGGGATTTGGTCGAAACATTCAGCTGGACAGCCAAAGTCAGATCTCCACCTCCAGTTTGGAACAGTTGAGAGCTTTTGGTGGTGTTTCACACAGCAAGTCAAGCTTGGGAGAAATCCCATAGTAGCAGCCGCAGCGAGAGCCTTCATGCTGTTATTGAGGAACTGAAGAGCAATACAATAAACTCAAGCATGCATCTCTGGCTGGGTTTGATCTGAATTCTCAAAAAAAACCTCTGTGGTTCTTTGTTTGTTAGTGAGGCGCTGTTGCTACAGCAATGTGAAGGTTAAGCCATCTGAGAAATGCAGTTTTCTTCTTTGGGCTAGGAAATGTTGACAATCAGCCAATCACAGATGACAAGACAACTTGAGGTTTATAGAGTAGATATATCTATCTATCAGAGTACTGTAACAGTTCAATCCGCGAAAGAAAACAAACACTGGGCAATTCTGATGAAACATACTCATCAGGCCGTGCCATTCTTGTAGCATCTGCCAAACTTGTGTCTAGTTGTTGACAAAGTGCTGACTCTACAGCTGTACACCCAGTTTCTCTGGAAATACTACAGCAGCCTCTGGCCATCAGCATTCTGATCTCTATACAAACCAAGTAGCCGCTGGACATCACTTTCACATGCACTTTCCTTTCTGCTTCATAAAGCAATGCTTAAAATAAAGAGATACTGTTGCATGGAATTAGGCGATTAAAAAGACCACTTAAATATTAATTAAAATGTTTATTTATTTTAAATATGAATGAGCTGTTAAAGAAACTGCACTCTAAATAAAAAAATTACTATTATTAAAATCATGACATTCTGATTTCATTTGTTTAATTCATTCATTTAAATAAATTAAAAGTAAATTAAAAATGTAAATTAAAAATGATTTTCAAAATGGTTTGAAAACAATAAGGGGGGGTTGTTCGGTAGTTTAAAGATGACTTTGATAAAAGGTTTTGAACTAGGGATGCTTATAATAACCGATTAACTGTTAACCGAAAGGGTGAGTTTTTAACCGATTAATGGTATCAGGTAAATGATTAAAAAATATTATTAAATGTATTTTGGTTGCATAAGAGGCCAATCACAGCAAACAAGCTTTTTGCGTTGAGAGGGGCATGTTTTGAATGGTTTACTATTGGCCGCGAGCATTTTGGGGCGTCCTTGCACTTCGCGTTTTTGGCATTGTGCGCTGTGTGCTCACAGCTGAAAAAAGTCAACTCTGAGCAGAAAAGGTGTGTTACGTCAGTCATGTCTTTTTCATTCTTCAATCAAATGAAAGCGAAGGCTGAGTTTCCATCGAGAGAGATCAATTTGAGATAGCCTGTTATTTTATTTTTTTTGATGGAAGAAAAAAAAAATTGATAGGACAAGCAGCATATGCCATTTCGTAAAAAGGATTCAGTCAGTGTTTTCATTTTGTAATCTAAACTTGTCATTTAGGTGAAAAAAAAATAGGGCAGGACTATTTGTTTTATTCTTTTATTTTAGTTTATTCAGTGCTTGAAGATGTGCTGTTGTTCTGATGTTCTGTATGATGTAGTTCACATGTTAAAATAAATCAGTATATTAAAATGCAATATTTTATGTGTCAGACAAAATAGACATGTCAATTTTATTTTAATTAAATAATAATTTCATATTAATCTGACCAGTTAATCATTAATATTCGATTAACAAGCGGCAGTTGTCGGTAGGCAAAAATAACCGAAATGAGCATCCCTATTTTGAACTACTTGAAATGTTGATTACTGTAGATTAAATAATGCTGCAATTTCAATTTTTAGTTTTAACTTTCACTTTAAACAACAAACACATTCAGACTTATTTTGAAATTAATTTATCCTATTAAAACAATAATCAAAATGACCATTAAATACATTTGTAAAAATCCAAACACATTAAACCCAGGTTGAAATCAAGCAAAATTATCAATATACATGAAACATCCTTCAAAACAAAAGGGAGAAAAAAAAATCTACTAAAAACTTGTCTGGCATTAGTTCTTGACCTGGTCAAAGAAACAAGCCCAGGTCACTCTTGATGCTGTCACTCTGTTTACCAGCAGATTTCAGCTGGCAAAAGCTGGATCTAGCGCTTCAGTGACGCTGAGACCATAATCCCTAAATCTTTTAATATCATGTTGAAAATGTTCGGACAGGGGAGAGAGAAAAAAAAGTCAGGGACAAAGATGAGGCCTAACATCTGGGTCAATTATACGGGTAAACAGGATGATGAAATCTCATACCATGGTACAAATAACTTTACATCACAGCAACATTATATTTTGAATGTATCTAATAAAGCAAGAAACACAAGCAGGGAAAATATATTAAACAATTGAACATTTTGAGAATCATATACAAAAACTAAATAGGCTACTTCATAACCAGTGTAAAAGTTGCATAATTTTACTAGTACTTTCTTTCTTTTTCTTGATGAATTTGGCATTGCAACAAAAGTTCATCATAACTAGGTAAAGTTCTACTTAAATTCGAATTCAATGTGCTATATTCTAAACGTGTTGCAAAATAACTGATACACACACACACACACACACACACCTGTAACTGACCTGTAAATGACTCAACTCAATTCTATTTTAACACAAACATCACATTATATAATTATAAGCTTAAAAATATTGGAAATACCATTCTGACTATAACCCAAAATCTATTTGTTGACCTTAAAAGATCATCAAACATCACATTATGAGCTTAAGAATACTGCAAATACCAATCTGACCATGACCCAAAATTTATTTGTTGATCTTAAAAGGACCATTTTATTCAGATAACTCAAGAAACAAATCCACCGACCACTTTCACATTAGCATATTGATTGCTCTGGACCACAAAACTGATACACTGCATTGATTGTGTGCAGTCGATTTCTTGGCACTGTACTAAACACCTACCCAGAACTACATCTCCTTAAGGAAACAACTGACACAAAAAGATACTCATGAATACACGTTGCTATCTAAAAGATGGTGATCACATATCCCAACAAACTTTCTAGTCTAAATGCTCCATATCTGAAAAAGAGACAGAAAACATCACAACCTTTTTGAATTTAATGGTCTAAATGAGTGATCACTAGTTAGCAAACACTAGTTAAACAAAGCTTTTATCCCAAACATTTATCTCATCTTTCGCATGAGGTGTTAAACTGAGGTCCTGACTCTCTGTGGTCATTAAAAATCCAGTGGCACTTCCCATAAACAGTAGGGGTTTAACCCTGGTGCCCTGGCCAATTTCCCCCTATCGGCCTGTACCCATCATGCCTCTCAATCATTCCCATCCACCGAATTGGCTCTATCACAGTCTCTCCAATATAAAGCTGGTGAGTGGTGAAGGACTGGGGCAGTTGTCCTGTGGCTGCCATCGTATCATGCAAGTGGATGCTGCACATTGGCTAGACCCCCCCTCCTTCATTATTGTGAAGCGTTTTGGGTGTATGGTCAAACACTATAAAATGCACTATATAAATACACATCACATTACATTACAAAATGATTTTTAACAATATGACTTGAGTAAATAAATATGCTGGAAATATGACAAGGCAACAAAGTTTGAAATGTAAACAAATGGTTAACTTTTAAAAATAAAAGATTATTTAATGGCATCTTTTCACGCCATAAAATGTTGTTTGAATGTTGTTACAATACTGAAATTTAGTTACCTATCAGTACTAGGGCTGGGCAATTAATTGAAAATGAATCAAAATCAATATTAAGAACTGATTTTCAATTTTTTCAATTACTTCCTTTACTGCGCGTGGAGTCACGTGACCTTGCTCTGTTAAGGAAGATTTTTACTTCTGCATCAAACGCATGTATATGGTCTGTTGCAGGCTTCGCACGGTCGCATACCTGAAATGTACCTCTAAAAAAATGCAGTTACACGTCACATGTTTGCATTACATTGACGATAACTGGAAGCTGCGACAGAGATGCCTCAAGACGGTATATTTTCCATTACAATAAAATTATTTTTACATTAAATATGTTTATAAAAGATTTAAAAAATGCACTCTTTAAAATATTACTTACAGAATATATAAGAGTTACTTTATTTTAAGTTAATTACTTTTACTTTTAATAAGAAAAAGTGATTGTTCATTTCAGGCAATGTGTGCTTTAATTATAGCTGTTCAACTTTGATGTTCAATAAAAAATGTATAGATATTAGTTGTTTCTTCAATTATATTAAAATCAGGTAATGCACCCTTCATTTAAAAATCTCTCACTTGATATATGCGAGCATATTTACTGTGCACATTTATCTGTCAGTGAACAGTGAAGGCAAAAATACAAATAAATAAATAAAATAATCATTCATTAACATGGCCGAAGCAACCTGAACTGGCGCTCTAGGCAAACAATGATCACGCTGCCTTCAACCCGAAAGTGAAAATGGAAGAGACCGGTTCGCGAAATGAGGGGGGTGGTTTGTCACAGACTTAATTAATAAAAATTTAGATTTTAGGCCAAATTGCCCAGCCCTAATCGGTACTGACATTTAAAAAATGTCCATTTCTTACTAACATTAGAGCACTGTTGAACGCGTACTTAAACAATACTGATTGGCCAATCACAGACCTTTCTGTTGAGCATGTGGCCAACAAGAGATGTTTAAGTGAGCCCAAGGCATTGCTCAAAGGTTAGTGGGAAACAGATGTTTTACCAATTGGTGACAACACCTTTTGAAAAAATGTTGAAAAAAAAACCTTTGATATCCTTTTAAGTAAAAGAATGTAAAAATGCATTGTCTCAGAAACTGCCTTTTGGTAGCTTCATTTTAAAAACAAAATAAGGGGGATTTATTATTTTTTTTTAATCAAATCAAATTTAATGTTCTAGCAAAGACTTTAGAATACACAAGAAATGTCACTCATATAGTTTTGAATAGGGAAAACTCTAACAGTCAAGATGGCAAAT